>NC_053390.1:552182909-552374290 GCF_905171765.1 Bufo bufo | reverse complement strand
TAAGGATGAAGGCCTTTACCATTCCTTAATTGCCAAAACCTTACCAGGGTCCATCTTAAAGGCGTGAGGAGTCAGAACATGCCCTAGAAACAGTATCTCCTGTACACCAAAGACACATTTCTTTTGCTTAGCGGATAGCTGATTCTCCCTCAACACTTCTAATGCTTGTTTGACATGAGACACATGAGATTCGAAATCAGGAGAGAATATCAAAATGTCGTCAAGATAGACAATAATAAATTTACCTAAGAACTCCCTAAGAATATCGTTCATTAAGTTTTGGAACACAGCTGGGGCATTGCTGAGACCAAAAGGCATCACCTGATATTCAATGTGTCCTATCGGAGTATTGAACGCTGTCTTCCATTCGTCTCCCTCCTTGATTCGGATTAGATTGTATGCCCCTTTCAGGTCAATCTTGGAAAACCAGGTTGCCCTCAGAACCTGGTTAAATAAATCCAGAATCAATGGGAGAGAGTATATATCTTGGACAGTGATTTTATTTAATCTCCGGTAATCAATTCAAGGCCTAAGACCACCATCCTTCTTCTTAACAAAGAAAAACCCTGCTCCCATAGGAGAGACTGAAGGTCTAATATGCCCTTTAGCAAGGCTCTCCTTAATATAATCTTCCATAGCGTTGCGTTCGGTCTTAGAAAGATTATAGGAATTTAGGAAATTGGGCACCCTCTATTAGCTCTATGGCGTAATCATAAGGTCTATGGGGGGTAGAACCTCTGGAGTAGGGGATGAGAATACATCAGAATATTCCTTAATAACTGAGGGTAATGTATTAGACCATACTGAAACCCCAGCCTGGACCACGGATAAGCATGAGTCACACTTAGGTCCTCCTTTGGACCAATCTATTGTGGGGTTATGTAAACGGAGCCAAGGCAACCCTAGTACCACGTTAACCGGTAGGTTCTCCAGGACTAATAGAGAGCATCTCTCAGAGTGGCACACACCCACGGTTAGAGAAATTTCAGAGGTACATCACCTCACCGTACCACCAATCAGGGGAGTAGCATCAATAGCCATGACATGGATAGGTGTAGGTTAAGCAGACATTGGAATACCCAATTTACTAGCATATTCAAAGCCAATAAAGCTGGCCGCTGAACCGGAATCAATAAAGGCCTTAGCCGGCCACTTATTAACCCCCAGAGAAATTGTTATGGGTACCAAAAGCTTACATTTAAAAAAATCATGGTGTACCTGGTCTTTAGGTTGTCTTGCCTTACGAGACATGTCAGAGAGGACCCTCTTAGGACACTTGTTGATCCAATGGTCAGGATCTCCACAGTAGAAGCACTCTCCGCGTCTGCGACGAAGATTACCCCGGGTCATGCCAACCTGCACGGGTTCCTCGGTGGAGACCTCAGTGTTGTCCCTGGAAAAGGCCTCTGGCTGGACCAGCATCTGAGAACAGAACTGTCGTTCTTGTCGTCTCTCTCTAACTCATCGGTCAAGTCGGACAACTAGGGTCATCATCTCCTCTAAGGTCTCTGGAATTTGATAACTGACTAATAGATCTTTTAGATTATCAGACAGACTGGACCTAAACTGACTCTTCAGGGCTGGTTCATTCCATCCTGAGGGGACACACCACCATCTGAATTGGGTGCAATACTCCTCCGCAGGGAGATGGCCCTGAACCAGTGCCCTAAGAGCCGTCTCGGCTACCAGGGCCCTGTCTGGTTCATCATAGAGGGTACCCAGGGCCTGAAAAAAAACCTCCACAGAAGTTAGACAACTGGCCCCAGGAGGTAACGAGAATGCCCAGTCCTGGGGATCACCCTGTAGTAGAGAAATTATAATACCCACGCGTTGGCTCTCGGGACCGGAGGACACGGGGCGCAAACGGAAGTAGAGTTTGAAACTCTCCTTAAAGGAGAGAAACCTCTTCCGGTCTCCAGAAAAGGGTTCTGGGAGCTTGATCTGGGGCTCAAAATGTGGACTGGAGGGCTGAGGAGTGGAAGAACCTTGAATGGAGTTTCTCTCCTAGCTCCTGCACCATCTGTGTCAGGTTAGAGACATGGTCAGTCACGGTCACAAGAGGATTCATGATACAGTGGTTATTGGGCCTGTTAATCTGTAATGGTCACGTCTAGAGTTGAGCGAACACGAACTGTAAAGTTCGGGTTCGTACCGAACTTTAGGTTTTTCGTCACTCGAACCCGAACATTTACGTAAAAGTTCGGGTTCGGTGTTCGGCGCTTTCTTGGCACTTTTTGAAAGGCTGCACAGCAGCAAATCAACAAGCGTCATACTACTTGCCCCAAAAGGCCATCACAGCCATGCCTACTATTGGCATGGCTGTGATTGGCAAACTGCAGCATGTGACCCAGCTTCTATTTAAGCTGGAGTCATGTAGCGCCGCCCGTCACTCTGCTCGAATTAGTGTAGGGAGAGGCTGCAGCTGCTGTCAGGGAGAGATCAGGGAGAAATATTATGAAGAACTGCTTTTTACTCAGCGATCTACATCAAATGTGTTTTGTGGGTGCAGTGCACAATTTTTTTAAGCCTGCACTGAGCCAACTACTGCTGAAAACTAATGCTTTTAACTTCAGTTTGTCAATATCAATACATAATCGGCAGCCATTTTATGCAATGATAGTGCACCAGGACTATCTATCTGCATGTCTGCTAGTCCAGAAATACAGCGTTTTGCTTACTGTGCTTAAAAAAACATTTTTTTCATATAGTGCACATATAGGATTAGACGTGCATAAGGGACTGTCACATTTAGGCCACAAATACTGCTATTAGGTTACTGTTGTTAAAAAAAACCTTTTTTTCATATACTGAACATCTAGGATTACACGTGCATAAGTGACTGTCACATTTAGGCCACAAATACGGCTATTAGGTTACTGTTGTTAAAAAAACCCTTTTTTTCATATATTGCACATCTGTGATTACACTTGCATAGGTGACTGTCACATTTAGGCCACAAATAAGGCTTTTAGGATACTGTGGTTGAAAAAAAAACCTTTTTTTCATATACTGCACACCTCTGATTACACGTGCATAGGTGACTGTCACATTGGGGCCACAAATAAGGCTTTTAGGACACTGTGGTGAAAAACCCTTCTGATATAGTGCACATCTATGATTACATGTGCATAAGTGACTGTCACATTTAGGCCACAAATACGGCTATTAGGTCACTGTTAAAAAAAAAACTTTTTTCATATACTGCACATCTGTGATTACACGTGCATAGGTGACTGTCAAATTTAGGCCACAAATAAGGCTTTTAGGATATTGTGGTGAAAAATCCCTCTGATATACTGCACATCTGTGATTACACTTGCATAGGTGACTGTCACATTTAGGCCACAAATATGGCTATTAGGTTACTGTTGTTAAAAAAAAACACCTTTTTTTCTTATATTGCACATCTGTGATTACACGTGCATAGGTGACTGTCACATTTAGGCCACAAATAAGGCTTTTAGGACACTGTGGTGAAAAACCCTTCTGATATAGTGCACATCTATGATTACACGTGCATAAGTGACTGTCACATTTAGGCCACAAATACGGCTATTAGGTCACTGTTGTTAAAAAAAACCCTTTTTTTCATATACTGCACATCTGTGATTACACGTGCATAGGTGACTGTCAAATTTAGGCCACAAATAAGGCTTTTAGGATAATGTGGTGAAAAATCCCTCTGATATACTGCACATTTGTGATTACACTTGCATAGGTGACTGTCACATTTAGGCCACAAATACGGCTATTATGTTACTGTTGTTAAAAGAAACCTTTTTTTCATATACTGCACATCTGTGATTATACTTGCATAGGTGACTGTCACATTTAGGCCACAAATATGGCTATTAGGTTACTGTTGTTAAAAAAAAAAACACCTTTTTTTCTTATCTTGCACATCTGTGATTACACTCGCATAGGTGACTGTCACATTTAGGCCACAAATAAGGCTTTTAAGATACTGTGGTGAAAAAAAACCTTTTTTTCATATACTGCACATCTGTGATTGCACGTGCATAGGTTACTATCACATTTAGGCCACAAATAAGGCTTTTAGGATACTGTGGTGAAAAAAAAACTTTTTTTCATATATTGCACATCTGTAATTACACTTGCATAGGTGACTGTCACATTTTGGCCACAAATACGGCTATTAGGTTACTGTTGTTAAAAGAAACCTTTTTTTCATATACTGCACATCTGTGATTACACTTGCATAGGTGACTGTCACATTTAGGCGACAAATAAGTCTTTTAGGATACTGTGGTGAAAAAAAACCTTTTTTTCATATACTGCACATCTGTGATTACACTTGCATAGGTGACTGTCACATTTAGGCCACAAATACAGCTATTAGGTTACTGTTGTTAAAAAAAAACTTTTTTTCATATATTGCACATCTGTGATTACACGTGCTTAGGTGACTGTCACATTAAGGCCACAAATAAGGCTTTTAGGATACTGTGGTAGAGATGGCCCGAACTATCCGACGGCGAACAGTTCCCGGCGAACATAGCTTGTTCGCGTTCGCCTCTGCCGGGCGAACACATGCGATGTTCGGTCCGCCCCCTATACATCATCATTGAGCAAACTTTGACCCTGTACCTCACAGTCAGCAGACACATTCCAGCCAATCAGCAGCATACCCTCCCTCCCAGACCCTCCCACCTCCTGCACAGCATCCATTTTAGATTCATTCTGAAGCTGCAGTCTTAGTGAGAGGAGGGAGACTGTAACTGCTGCTGATTTAATTGGGAAATCGATAGCTAGGCTAGTGAATTCAGTGTCCACTCCAGTCCTGAAAGACTCATCTGATCTCTGCTGTAAGGACAGCGTCCTGACAGCACCCCAAAAAGCCCTTTTTAGGGCTGCAACATTAGTCTGCTTTTTTTTTTTCCTTTATATACATATTGCAGTTGCCTGGCCTGCCTGTGTGTGAGGAGCTGCAGGCCCACAGACTGTAGTGTGCCCACTGCCAGTGCTCACCCCTGTCATTCCGTGTGGCACAGGACTTTGCTTAAAAAAAGGCACTTAATTTTTACACTTTAATCTAAGGTTAGTTGCCTGCCAGTGTGTGTCAGGCTGACTTCCACTGACTGTAGTGTGCCCACTGCCAGTGCCCACCACTCATACCGGCTGGCACAGGACTTTGCATAAAAAAGGCATTTAATTTTTACACTTTAGTGTAATTTCAGCTGCTTGCCTGCTGCTAGTGTGTGTCAGGCCGACTTCAACTGACTGTAGTGTGCCCACTGCCAGTGCCCACCCCTGTCATCCCGTGTGGCACAGGACTTTGCTTAAAAAAAAGGCACTTCATTTTTACACTTTAATCTAAGGTTAGTTGCCTGCCAGTGTGTGTCATGCCGACTTCAACTGACTGTAGTGTGCCCACTGCCAGTGCCCACCCCTGTCATCCCGAGTGGCACAGGACTTTGCTTAAAAAATAGGCACTTAATTTTTACACTTTAATCTAAGGTTAGTTGCCTGCCAGTGTGTGTCAGGCCGACTTCAACTGACTGTAGTGTGCCCACTGCCAGTGCCCACCCCTGTCATCCCGAGTGGCACAGGACTTTGCTTAAAAAATAGGCACTTAATTTTTACACTTTAATCTAAGGTTAGTTGCCTGCCAGTGTGTGTCAGGCTGACTTCCACTGACTGTAGTGTGCCCACTGCCAGTGCCCACCACTCATACCGGCTGGCACAGGACTTTGCTTAAAAAAGGCATTTAATTTTTACACTTTAATGTAATTTCAGCTGCTTGCCTGCTGCTAGTGTGTGTCAGGCCGACTTCAACTGACTGTAGTGTGCCCACTGCCAGTGCCCACCCCTGTCATACCGAGTGGCACAGGACTTTGCTTAAAAAATAGGCACTTAATTTTTACACTTTAATCTAAGGTTAGTTGCCTGCCAGTGTGTGTCAGGCTGACTTCCACTGACTGTAGTGTGCCCACTGCCAGTGCCCACCACTCATACCGGCTGGCACAGGACTTTGCTTAAAAAAGGCATTTAATTTTTACACTTTAATGTAATTTCAGCTGCTTGCCTGCTGCTAGTGTGTGTCAGGCCGACTTCAACTGACTGTAGTGTGCCCACTGCCAGTGCCAACCACTGATACCGGGTGGCACAGTAGCTTGCCGATAAATAAGGCATTTAATTTTTAGACAGTAGTCTAAATTCAGTTGCTTGCCTGCTGCCAGTGTGTGTCAGGCCCGCTTCCACTGACTGTAGTGTGCCCACTGCCAGTGCCAACCACTGATACCGGGTGGCACAGTAGCTTGCCGATAAATAAGGCATTTAATTTTTAGACAGTAGTCTAAATTCAGTTGCGTGCCTGCTGCCAGTGTGTGTCAGGCCCGCTTCCACTGACTGTAGTGTGCCCACTGCCAGTGCCAACCACTGATACCGGGTGGCACAGTAGCTTGCCGATAAATAAGGCATTTAATTTTTAGACAGTAGTCTAAATTCAGTTGCTTGCCTGCTGCCAGTGTGTGTCAGGCCCTCTTCCACTGACTGTAGTGTGCCCACTGCCAGTGCCAACCACTGATACCGGGTGGCACAGTAGCTTGCCGATAAATAAGGCATTTAATTTTTACACTTTAGTGTAATTTCAGTTGCTTGCCTGCTGCCAGTGTGTGTCAGGCCCGCTTCCACTGACTGTAGTGTGCCCACTGCCAGTGCCAACCACTGATACCGGGTGGCACAGTAGCTTGCCGATAAATAAGGCATTTAATTTTTAGACAGTAGTCTAAATTCAGTTGCTTGCCTGCTGCCAGTGTGTGTCAGGCCCGCTTCCACTGACTGTAGTGTGCCCACTGCCAGTGCCAACCACTGATACCGGGTGGCACAGTAGCTTGCCGATAAATAAGGCATTTAATTTTTAGACAGTAGTCTAAATTCAGTTGCTTGCCTGCTGCCAGTGTGTGTCAGGCCCTCTTCCACTGACTGTAGTGTGCCCACTGCCAGTGCCAACCACTGATACCGGGTGGCACAGTAGCTTGCCGATAAATAAGGCATTTAATTTTTACACTTTAGTGTAATTTCAGTTGCTTGCCTGCTGCCAGTGTGTGTCAGGCCCGCTTCCACTGACTGTAGTGTGCCCACTGCCAGTGCCAACCACTGATACCGGGTGGCACAGTAGCTTGCCGATAAATAAGGCATTTAATTTTTAGACAGTAGTCTAAATTCAGTTGCTTGCCTGCTGCCAGTCAGTGTGTCAGGCCCTCTTCCACTGACTGTAGTGTGCCCACTGCCAGTGCCAACCACTCATACCGGGTGGCACAGTAGCTTGCCGATAAATAAGGCATTTAATTTTTACACTTTAGTGTAATTTCAGTTGCTTGCCTGCTGCCAGTGTGTGTCAGGCCCGCTTCTACTGACTGTAGTGTGCCCACTGCCAGTGCCAACCACTGATACCGGGTGGCACAGTAGCTTGCCGATAAATAAGGCATTTAATTTTTACACTTTAGTGTAATTTCAGTTGCTTGCCTGCTGCCAGTGTGTGTCAGGCCCGCTTCCACTGACTGTAGTGTGCCCACTGCCAGTGCCAACCACTGATACCGGGTGGCACAGTAGCTTGCCGATAAATAAGGCATTTAATTTTTAGATGTTTTAAAGCACGTTATTCCAAACAATTTAGGAATGTTAGTTGATTTATGCCCTTTATGGATTAAAACCCGACTCTGCGTCCACTACGTAATTTTCCATGGGAGTTTTGCCATAGATCCCCCTCCGGCATGCCACAGTCCAGGTGTTAGACCCCTTGAAACAACTTTCTCATCACTATTGTGGCCAGAAAGAGTCCCTGTGGGTTTTAAAATTCGCCTGTCTATTGAAGTCTATGGCGGTTCGCCCGGTTCGCCAGTTCGCGAACATTTGCGGAAGTTCGCGTTCGCTGTTCGCGAACTGAAAATTTTATGTTCGCGACATCACTATACTGTGGTGAAAAAAAAACTTTTTTTCATATACTGCACATCTGTGATTACACTTGCATAGGTGACTGTCACATTTAGGCCACAAATAAGGCTTTTAGGATACTGTGGTGAAAAAAAAGCTTTTTTTCATATGTTGCACATCTGTGAATACACTTGCATAGGTGACTGTCACATTTAGGCCACAAATATGGCTATTAGGTTACTGTTATGAAAAAAAAACTTTTTTTTATATACTGCACATCTGTGATTACACGTGCATAGGTGACTGTCACATTGGGGCCACAAGTAAGGCTTTTAAGATACTGTGGTGAAAAAACCCTCTGATTATAGTGCACATCTGTGATTACACATGCATAGGTGACTGTCACATTTAGGCCACAAATACGGCTATTAGGTTACTGTTGTTAAAAAAATACTTTTTTTCATATATTGCACATCTGTGATTACACGTGCTTAGGTGACTGTCACATTTAGGCCACAAATAAGGCTTTTAGGATACTGTGGTGAAAAAAAAAGCTTTTTTTCATATACTGCACATCTGTGATTACACTTGCATAGGTGACTGTCACATTTAGGCCACAAATAAGGCTTTTAGGATACTGTGGTGAAAAAAAAGCTTTTTTTCATATGTTGCACATCTGTGAATACACTTGCATAGGTGACTGTCACATTTAGGCCACAAATATGGCTATTAGGTTACTGTTATGAAAAAAAACCTTTTTTTTATATACTGCACATCTGTGATTACACGTGCATAGGTGACTGTCACATTGGGGCCACAAGTAAGGCTTTTAGGATACTGTGGTGAAAAAACCCTCTGATTATAGTGCACATCTGTGATTACACATGCATAGGTGACTGTCACATTTAGGCCACAAATACGGCTATTAGGTTACTGTTGTTAAAAAAAAAGTTTTTTTCATATACTGCACATCTGTGATTACACGTGCATAGGTGACTGTCACATTTAGGCCACAAATAAGGCTTTTAGGATACTATGGTGAAAAAAAAACTTTTTTTCATATACTGCACATCTGTGATTACACTTGCATAGGTGACTGTCACATTTAGGCCACAAATACGGCTATTAGGTTACTTTTGTTTAAAAAAAAACCTTTTTGTCATATACTGCACATCTGTGATTACACGTGCATAGGTGACTGTCACATTTAGGCCACAAATACGGCTTTTAGGATACTGTGGTGAAAAAAACCCTCTGATATAGTGCACATCTGTGATTACACGTGCATAGGTGACTGTCACATTTAGGCCACAAATTACCTCTATTAGGTTACTGTTGTTAAAAAAAAAACATTTTTCATATACTGCACATCTGTGATTACACATGCATAGGTGACTGTCACATTTAGGCCACAAATAAGGCTTTTAGGATACTGTGGTGAAAAAACCCACTGATATAGTGCACATCTGTGATTACATGTGCATAGGTGACTGTCACATTTAGGCCACAAATACGGCTATTAGGTTACTGTTGTTAAAAAAAAACTTTTTTTCATATACTGCATGTGGCGAAACCAATCTCGCCACTGGGTGCTGGAAAAGACTGGTTGCCAGCCTCTTGCCCCAGAATTATGGGCCCTCTCATCAGCCCATGCTAAACTTAAACCCCATGGCGATTTGACTGTGTTTGTGGCATCTGAGCGCTGTTTGGATATATTGAGCGCTCAGATCCAAGCCAACTGGGGATATGTTAAATGTCTATGTTTACTGTAATGGTTGGGACATTGTATATTTGAGTAGTGGTGTCTGTCCTATTGTCTCCACGTGTGTATTGGCGATTTCCCTTTGTCCTGAGAGATAATTGAATTACTCCTCGGTTGTCTCCAGGACAGAAGACATTGTGTATTCTCCTGCCTGTGATAATTACTTCAACCCATTGTGTAAGGTAATTGTATCACAGGCAGAGGGGAGGATTTTGTGTGGGAGTGTTTTACTGTATTGTACGTGTTTATTGGTTGTTTTTACAAAACCCTGTGGGTGATACTAGTGTGTAACAATGTTGTATAAGAACAATAAACACACAGCTCTGGCTGTCCACTGCTTTACCCTCAACACAGAGCTTGGTCTCGTTCTTGGGGGGATTCACTGTATGCTGTTAGAGACTGAGTGTAAGCCGCTTGGGTGCGTTTCCTATTCGTCTGCTAGCAGCTATTCGTGAGGTTCCGTTCGAGAGTTTGGAGTATTCCCTTGTATGCTGTTACACTGCACATCTGTGATTGCACGTGCATAGGTTACTATCACATTTAGGCCACAAATAAGGACTTTAGGATACTGTGGTGAAAAAAAAACTTTTTTTCATATATTGCACATCTGTGATTACACTTGCATAGGTGACTGTCACATTTTGGCCACAAATACGGCTATTAGGTTACTGTTGTTAAAAGAAACCTTTTTTTCATATACTGCACATCTGTGATTACACTTGCATAGGTGACTGTCACATTTAGGCCACAAATAAGGCTTTTAGGATACTGTGGTGAAAAAAAACCTTTTTTTCATATACTGCACATCTGTGATTACACTTGCATAGGTGACTGTCACATTTAGGCCACAAATATGGCTATTAGGATACTGTTATGAAAAAAGTCATTTTTTTTATATACTGCACATCTGTGATTACACGTGCATAGGTGACTGTCACATTGGGGCCACAAGTAAGGCTTTTAGGATACTGTGGTGAAAAAACCCTCTGATATAGTGCACATCTGTGATTACACATGCATAGGTGACTGTCACATTTTGGCCACAAATACGTCTATTAGGTTACTGTTGTTAAAAGAAACCTTTTTTTCATACACTGCACATCTGTGATTACACTTGCATAGGTGACTGTCACATTTAGGCCACAAATAAGGCTTTTAGGATACTGTGGTGAAAAAAACCCTTTTTTTCATATACTGCACATCTGTGATTACACTTGCATAGGTGACTGTCACATTTAGGCCACAAATACAGCTATTAGGTTACTGTTGTTAAAAAAAAACTTTCAGCTGCAGCACGCACGGGTGAGTTGCACTGCGGAACAGCACTACTTCACCACTAATGACTAGGCCTCCATGCGAGACCTGTGTGCCCTGTTGCGCTGTTTCAAGTACTCCACCAACATGGCCAGTGGCGATGACGCCGTTATCAGCGTTACAATACCACTTCTATGTCTCCTTGAGAAAACACTTAGGGCGATGATGGAAGAGGATGTGGCCCAGGACGAGGAGGAGGAAGAGGGGTCATCTCTAACACTTTCAAGCCAGTCTTTTAGAAGTGGCTCAGAGGGAGGTTTTTTGCGACAGCAGAGACCAGGTACAAATTTTGCCAGCCAGGGCCCACTACTGGAGGAGGAGGAGGAGGAGGATGGGGATGAAGCAAGTTCACAGCGGGGTGGCACCCAACGCAGCTCGGGCCCATCACTGGTGCGTGGCTGGAGGGATACGGAGGACGCAGATGATACACCTCCCACAGAGGACAGCTTGTCCTTACCTCTGGGCAGCCAGGCACACATGAGCGACTACATGCTGCAGTGCCTGCGCAACGACAGCAGAGTTGCCCACATTTTAACGTGTGCTGACTACTGTGTGGCCACCCTGCTGGATCCCCGTTACAAAGACAATGTGCCGTCCTTAATTCCCTCACTGTAGCGTGATCGGCAGATGCGCGACTACAGGCGCACGCTGGTAGACGCGCTCCTAAGAGCATTCCCGACTGACGCCGGGGGACAACTGGAAGCACAAGGCAAAGGCAGGGGAGGAGGAAGAGGTCGCCAACGCAGCTGTGTAATGCAATGATTCTTTGTTTTCTTTTTTTTATTTGTCCCAATGTTTTGGGGGCTACCTACCCCAATAAAAAATAAAAATAAAACATTGTTGGCTACCTCCTCCTCCTCCATGGCTGCCTCCACCTACAACACCACATTCACCGCCTCCTCAACCTCCGACTCCATATCCACCTTCTCTGAGTTGCAGGTTAATAATTTGTAATTTTTAGTTATTTTAAGTTATTTCCCTATCCACATTTGTTTGCAGAGCAGCTGCCATGCTCTTAAGCACATTTTACTGCCTTTTACATCCCTCTAGCCTTTTCAAGGACTATTTTAGAGCCATTATAATGCAAAAAAGTGCCAATTTTAGTGCCCTAAATTGAAAAAATTCTTATTTTCAATTGTCGGGTGACATTTTACCATTCTTGGCGTATACAAACCCCTGCTGTGCCTGGGTGACAGGTACCTAAATCTCTCAAAATCCTCTGTTGTATTGCTGGGTGACAAGATCCCCCTTTTGCCGTGAATGAACCCCTGCTGTGCCTGGGTGACAGGGGCCTAAATCTCTCAAAATCCTCTGTTGTATTGCTGGTTAAAATGAACCCCCTTTTGCCGTGAATGAACCCCTGCTGTGCCTGGGTGACAGGGGCCTAAATCTCTCAAAATCCTCTGTTGTATTGCTGGGTGACATGAACCCCCTTTTGCCGTGAATGAACCCCTGCTGTGCCTGGGTGACAGGGGCCTAAATCTCTCAAAATCGTCTTTTCTATTGCTGGGTGACATGAACCCCCTTTTGCCGTGAATGAACCCCTGCTGTGCCTGGGTGACAGGGGCATAAATCTCTCAAAATCGTCTGTTCTATTGCTGGGTGACATGAACCCCCTTTTGCCGTGAATGAACCCCTGCTGTGCCTGGGTGACATGGGCCTCGTTCTCTCAAAATCCTCTGTTCTATTGCTGGGTGACATGAATGAACCCCTGCTCTGCATTGCTTACAGGGAACTAAATTTAGTGAAAACATCTGTTACTGATCGGAAGATGCGCGACTACAAGCGCACGCTGCTGATGGCATTCCCACCTGACAGCGGGGGCACAGTGGAAGCACAAGGCGAAGGCAGAGGAGGAGGAAGAGGTTGCCAACGCAGCTGGGGCACCACCAGCACCTGAGAAGGCAGGGTTAGCACGGCCCAAATATGGAAAAGATTTGTCAGCCTTGGAGGTACTGACCTGCTCTGCAGCCAGTGTATAGTGTGAACGTGTGTTTAGCACGGCAGAGAGCATTATCACAGGCCGCAGCCAATGTGGACAAGCTTACGTTTATTAAAATGAACCAGGCATGGATCCCACAGGACTTGTCCGTACCTTGTGCAGAATAGACATTTATACCAGCCTCAACCATCCATTCTTGTACTCAAGTGCACTTATTCTTTGTTTTATTTTGTTATATGTCCCAATATTTTGGGGGATACCCCAATAAAAAAAAATAAAAAAAACACAAATCAGTGTTGGCTACCTATTCCTCCTTCTCCGCCGCTTCCACCTACACCGCCACGTCAACCTACACCGCCACATCCACCTATCCACCGCCTTCTCAACCTCCTACTCCTAGATCCAGATTTTTATTTTAAATTTTTCTGTATTTTATGTTATTTTAAGTCATTTCTCTATCCACATTTGTTTGCAGAACAATTGCCATGCTCTTAAGCACATTTTGATGCCTTTTGCAGCCATCTAGCCCTTTCCAAGACTATTTTAGAGCCTTTTAGTGTCCAAAAGTTTGGGTCCCCATTGACTTCAATGGGGTTCTGGTTCGGGGTCAAGTTCGGGTCAAGTTCGGGTCCCGAACTTTTTTTTCAAGTTCGGCCGAACCTGCCGAACCCGAACATACAGGTGTCTGCTCAACTCTAGTCACGTCCACACACACAGGGGGAAGGATAGTGACCACTGCGCTCCACCCTCACCTCTGGCCCTGCCTACTTGCCTCACGAGTCCTGATGACAGGGGACAACTGGATGACAGTCCGTTACTTAGGATATGTGCAGGGAAGACAGACAAGACAAAATACGGAACGTGAACGGACCGGGTCAGAACCAAGAGAGCTACGCAGTACAAAGGGTTAAGCAAAGAATGGTCAGGAGAAGCCGGGGTCAAATACCAGGAGAGTAGAGAAGTACCAGAGGAGTCCGCAAAGAGTAGTCAGGTGGGAGCCGAGGTCACAATACCAGGAGGGATTAACCCGTGACAGAAAGTATTTAAAATGAGCGCTTTATCTAATTTGTCATAGAAGGTCATTCTAAAAATAGCAAAGGACAAAGAATGTGAGAGCATCAAATACTAGCCAGGTAATATAATATGTATCAGAATACAGTGGACTAAAAGAAATTACAATGTCGGAAGACTAGTGTAAACAAGAATAGCATTTGAGTTCCTTCATTCTCCTTTAGAAATGCAAGAAAATGAGAGGAAAAGTAAAGAAAAAATAAAAACACACCTAAACACACAATGCACGTATTACAATAGCTAAATATGATCTCTTGCAGGTGTTCCTTTTTTAGAGCAATTTCCCAGGATATATTCTTTATAACATGAACAAAGAATCTTACTATGTTTCATACGCATAAACCCCTTAGTGAAAAGCCTATTTTTGGCCTTACTGACCAAGCGTGTTTCTTCCATTTTTCATCGTCACATTCCAAGAGCTATAACTTTTTTATTTTTCTGTCTATATAGTTGGGCTTTTTGCAGGAAAATGTATAGTTTTTAATGGCACCATTTTGTGGTACACATAACTTTCTGATTAACTTTTATTCACTCTTTCTGGGAGGGAGATTGGAAAAACTTCTCTGGGTCAGTACAATTACAGTGATACCAAATACATATAGTATTTTTTTACGTTTTACAACTTTTTTGCAATAAAACTCCTTTTTTTTTAAAGGAAAAATTTTTTTTTGTATCGTTGCTTCCCAAGACCCATAACTTTTGTATTTTTACTTCTATGGAGTTGTGTGAGGGCTTGATTTTTCATTGATATAATTTTGGAGTAAATTACGCTTTTTAATCGCTTGTTACTAAGCTTTTTTGGTGGCAACAAAAAATAAATTAGCAATTATTATTTTATTTTTTATTTTTTACGGTGTTCACCGTAGGGGATAATTTACATGATATTTATGTAGTCGTTACAGATGTGGCAATACCAAACATATGTGGGAGATTTTTTTTGCAATTTTTTTCATTGAAAAGCTTATTTAGAATTTTTTTTATTTAATTAATGTTTTGTTTTTTTTTACCATTTAAATAGTCCCACAAGGGGACTATAGCAGACAGTATTTTGATTGATTTTAAAATGCAATGCACTATTCCTATAGTGCATTCCATTTTGATGGCAATGCTATTCTGACATTGACCAGCAGGCTGCACCAGATAGGCGCAGTCTGCTGGAAATTACTCAAGGCTGGTCTGGGGCCTACACGAGACCCCAGCCAGCCTTCACACACATCGGCACCCCGCTATCGCATTTGCGGGGTGCTGTTGGGAGACAGAGGGAGTCCGCTCCCTTTGTCATCACTTTACATGTGGCGGGCGCCATTGCCCGGGGCATGTAAAGTGTTAAACAGCCTGGATCGGCACTCCTGCCAGTCCGGGCTGTTAAAGCCGAGCCCTCGCTCCCCACTGCACGAGGCGGCCCATCCTAAGGCCCCTTAGTGACCGCCGTAAAAACACGTATGGGTGGTCACTAAGGGGTTAATATATGTTAACCTGTTCCGCACATAGAGTGTACAGGTACGCCCTGATGTCCTGGTACTTAAGGACACAGGGCGTACCTGTACGTCCTGAGTAGTTCCGATCACAGCCGCAATGCGGGCGGTGATCGGAACTGGGTGCCTGCTCAAATTATTGAGCAGGCACCCTGGGACAATGCGCCGGGGGGTCCTGTGACCCCCCCCCCCCCCGTGTCGGTGATCGCAGCAAACCGCAGGTCAATTCAGACCTACGGTTTGCTGCGTTTCCGGGTTATTCGGGTATCTGGGGACCTGATGATCGGTGGTGTGATAATACACCACCAATCACCACCCTGCAATCTTGAGAGGTGATGGTGACATCACCTCTCAGGATCGCCTCTCATTGGTCGGCTGGGCGGGCTTGCATTTCAAATTACAGCAGCGCTCCTTCCTCCGGATCCACGTCGGATCCTTCAGAGATCATCAGCCAGCACCCCCATCTGTGACCCAGCACCACCATCTGTGCCCAGCACCCTTATCTGTGCCCAGCACCCCCATCTGTGCACTACCTGCAAGGTATTTAGGGAAAGGTTAGGGACAGGTTAGGTAAGGCAGGGATATTTAGGGAAAGCACAGCTGTGTGACCATAGACCCCCCCAGGGGTGCTGCTGCTTTCCCCCCTGCTCCCCCCACAACATTTTTTTGGGGGCGCACGCAGTTTTTTTTTCTTTCTGCATACGCTGACTGTGGCCGGCTCTCTTAGTGTCCGGCCACTGTTAGCGCATCACACATCCCACCGCTGATCAGCTTTGGACGGTTGATCAGCGAGTTTGAATTTTTTTTAATTTTTTTCCCATTTTTTCCCATTTTATTTATTTTTTTGTCTGTTAAGTTTAGGGTAAGTTCGTGAACACCCGTGCCCCCACACACATGCACACCAAATAAAGTTTAACACGCACGCACACACACACTCCCCTATGGCCCGCCAGATGTTCTCGGCCGAGGAGGCATATACGTCCAGCTTGCCTCCAAGTCCGAGAGCTCCAGTGAGAACGAGGATGACCCCACTTTCCTTTTGTCATCCGTGTCCTCCTCATCATCTAGCAATGATGATGAGCCCCCAGGCGGAGCAAGGGGACCGCCATGCTAGGGACCCTGTGGCCCACACTAGTATGAGCAGCTCTGGGGCTCGTACTAGTTTTCCGGCCCACCAGTTAAGTCCACCGGAGCCCCCTTCCGGTGAACTTGCATGGTATACCCCAGAGCATTTTGAGCCTGTGATTCCTGATTTTGTAGGCCAACCAGGAATCCAGATTTCCACAGTGGACTTCACTGAATACAACTACTTTAGTCTTTTTTTCAGTGACCACTTTGTAAATCTAATGGTGGAGCAAACAAACCTGTACGCCCAACAGTTTGTTGCTCAACACCCGGGCTCATTTTTGGCTAGGCCCGGTGGCTGGACTCCGGTCAGTGCAGCCGAGATGTGGACGTTTTGGGACCTCTTGCTGCACATGGGCCTAGTCAAGAAACCTAGTGTCAGGCATTACTGGAGTGGGGACGTCCTCTACCAGACTCCACTTTACAGTACGGTCATGACACGTACCCGGTTTGAGGCCATCCGGAAATGCCTGCATTATGCAGATAATGCAGCATGTCCCCCCCAAGGTGATCCTGCCTATGACCGCCTGTACAAAATCAGGCCGGTCATCGATCACTTTGGGGCCAAATTTGTACAGGCCTATGTACCTGGAAGGGAGGTCGCGGTTGATTAGTCTCGCATTGCTTTCAAGGGGAGACTCATTTTCCTCCAGTATCTTCCCTCAAAGCGGGCGAGGTATGGTACATTTACAAGTTTTGTGTGTACGAGGGGCGAGATTCCCGTATTCAACCCCCAGAATGTCCCCCCACTCTGGGTGTTAGCGGGAAACTTGTGTGGGACCTTATGCCCCCACTGCTAGATAAGGGTTACCACCTGTACGTGGATAACTTTTATACTAGTATCCCCTTGTTCCAGTCCCTCGCCGCTTGTGGGACCGTGCAGAAAAATAAACGTGGCCTCCCTACCCACTCCCTCCAGGTACCTATCCCCTGGGGTGCGACCCGTGCCCTTACCAGTGGAAACCTGTTGCTGGTCAGATATAAGGACAAGAGGGATGTCCTTGTACTGTCCACAATTCACGGTAACGGCATCACCCCTGTCCCTGTGCGAGGTACCGCTGCAAGGGTCCTCAAGCCCGATTGTAACGTTGACTACAATCGGTATATGGGAGGAGTTGATCTCTCTGATCAAGTCCTCAAGCCATATAATGCCATGCGCAAAACCCAGGCATGGTACAAAAAAGTTGCGATCTACTTGGTACAGGTTGCCTTGTACAACTTTTTTGTGCTGTCCCGGAGCGCTGGCAACACAGGGACATTCCTTCAGTTCTATGAGGCAGTCCTCAAGGCCCTGATCTTTTCTGACCGGGAAAGAGCAGGCCGGAGTACCTCGGGAACTGGGGGCGCCCGGATCATCCCTGGCCAACACTTTCCAGGTGTGGTCCCCCATACTGGAAAGAAGGGACGGACCCAAAAAAAAGTGCAGAGAGTGTCACAGGAGGGGGAAACGGAAGGACACCACTACTCGATGTGACACGTGCCCCGATCATCCGGGCCTCTGCATTGACGGTTGCTTCAGGGAGTACCACACTTCCATGGAGTACTAAATTTAGATCCCAATTTAGCCACTGACAATCGGAAAAAAAAACTATCGTTCTCAGACTTGAGACACTAAAACTAAAAAAAAAAAATTATTTTGTATTAGGTATCGCCGCGTCCATAAGAATCTGCTCTATAAAAATACCCCATGACCTAACCCCTCAGATGAACACGGTCAAAAATAAAAACGGTGGCAAAACAGCAATTTTTGGGCAAATTTTCCATTTTAATCAGTTTTTTTTTCCAGTAACAAAGCAAGGGTTAACAGCCCAAAAAAAATTAAAATTTTTTACCCTGATTCTTTAGTTTACAGAAACACCACATATGTGGTCGTAAACTGCTGTATGACCAAACGGCAGGGTGCAGAAGGAAAGGAACGCCGTATGGTTTCTGGAAGGCAGATTTTGATGGCCTTTTTTTTTTGGCACCATGTCCCATTTGAAGCCCCCCTGATGCACCCCTAGAGTAAAAAATCCATAAAAGCGACCCCATCTAAGAAACTACACCCCTCAAGGTATTTAAAACTGATTTTATTAACCCTTTAGGTGTTCCTCAACAGTTTATGGCAAATGGAGATGAAATTTCAGAATTTCGATTTTTGGTAAACTTGCCTCACAAAAATGTAATATAGATAAACCAAAAATCATATGTACCCTAAAAATAGTCCCAAAAAACTGCCACCTTATCCCGTAGTTTCCAAAATGGGGTCACTTTTATAAATTTTCTACTCTAGGGGTGCATCAGGGGGGCTTCAAATGGGAAATGGTGTAAATAAACCAGTCCAGCAAAATCTGCCTTCCAAAAACAACACGGCGCACCTTTCCCTCTATGCCCTACCGTGTGCCTGTACAGTAATTTATGGCCACATATGGGGTGTTTCTGCAAACTACAGAATCGGGGCAATAAATATAGCATTTTGTTTGGTTGTTAACCCTTGCTTTGTTACTGGAAAAAATGGATTAAAATGGAAAATTTGCCAAAAAATTGAAATTCTCAAATTTCATCTCCATATGCCAATAACTCTTGTGCAACACCTAAAGGGTTAACAAAGTTTGTGCTTTTTTGACCCCATGCCAGTATTGCAGCCTGCAAACAAATCACTTTAATGGGTCCGCAATGCAGAAGGTGCGGTATGGAACGGAGGCACAGTACCCCACGGAATCACTATGGAGTGCTTCCGTGGGGTTTATCTCCGTACCTCCGCACCGCAAAAAAATAGAACATGTTCTATTTTTTGTGGTGCGGACGGATCAAGGACCCATCCAAGTTGAATGGGTCTGGAACCATCTGTGACAACCGCACGGTTAGTGTCTGTGCATTGGTGACGCCAAATTGCAGTCCCCAATGCACGGAATGGCCGGCACACGTTTGTGTGCATGAGGCCTTAGCAGTGGCGGATGCAGGGGGGGCAACGGGGCAATTGCCCCCCCGAGCAGGCGGCGGGGCACAGGGAGATGAGCGCTTCCATTGTGGAAGCGCTCATCTCCATAGTCATCTGTATCGCCGTCCTCAGGACAGCGATACAGATGGCTGTGCTGAGGCAGGGGAGGGAAAGGCGTGTCCCTTTCCCTTCCTCTGATAGGCTGCTGGCACTAGGCCGGCAGCCTACCAGAGGCCGGCGCAGGCGACGCGATTATGTCATCGCGCCGCCTGAACCATACAGCGCGGGACACAGGCCAGAAGAGGCCTGCATGGCATCGCTGCCAAGGAGGTAAGTATGTGTTTTTTTGTATATATACAATACTTTTACTGGCACATGGGGGAGCTGTTATTGCTGGCACATGGGGGGGGCTGTTATTAATACTGGCACATGGGGGGCTGTTATTAATACTGGCACATGGGGGGGCTGTTATTAATACTGGCACATGGAGGGGCTGTTATTAATACTGGCACATGGGGGGGCTGTTATTAATACTGGCACATGGGGGGGCTGTTATTAATACTGGCACATGGGGGGGCTGTTATTAATACTGGCACATCGGGGGCTGTTATTAATACTGGCACATGGGGGGCTGTTATTAATACTGGCACATGGGGGGCTGTTATTAATACTGGCACATGGGGGGCTGTTATTAATACTGGCACATGGGGGGCTGTTATAAATACTGGCACATGGGGGGCTGTTATTAATACTGGCACATGGGGGGCTGTTATAAATACTGGCACATGGGGGGCTGTTATCACTGGCACATGGGGGGCTGTAATCACTGGCACATGGGGGGGCTGTTATTACTGGCACATGGGGGGCTGTTATTACTGGCACATGGGGGGGCTGTTATTAATGGCACATGGGGGGGCTGTTATTACTAAAACATGGGGGGCTGTTATTACTGGCACATGATGGGGGGGTTGTCCTTGTTACTGGCACATTATTGGGGGCACTATGGGGGCATCTACTGAGGCCACAAAGAAGGGGTATTTTATATGGGGCACTCTGTACAGTACAATTTTATACTGGGACACATTATGGTGGGTACTATGGGGAAGGGGGAGAGGAGTACTATGGGGTCATCTACGGGGGGCACTAAGAAGGGGTATTTTATACTTGCAAATTATGGGGGACACTGAGGGCATCTACTGGAGAATTTTATACTGGTACATTATGGGGGGCACTGGGAGGAAGGAGGGTGTGGAGCACTATGGGGGAATTTACTGGGGGCACTATATAGGGGTATTTTATACTGGCATATTATGGGGGCACTATGGGGACATTAGCTCACCTGGGGGCATTACAAGGGGGTATTTTTTGCACTGTCACATTATAAGGAGAATAATTTATACTGGGGGGGGCATTATGGTGGGCTTTATTACTCCCCCATGGTATGACTCCCTTGTAGAAGCACCAGCCTCTCCCTGCTCTGATATCCCTCTGCCCCTTCTCCAAATCCGTATTATGAAATCTTTCTCATTAGGATAAAACACAACATCAGCTCCACCGAGCCCCCGGCCAAAGTGTTGAAGTGGCGTCCAAGATCCCCAAGGGCCAAGCCAAGTAATTATAAGTTTTCATGTGAAATATGTTTGTTATACACATATAGGATACACTGTGCCACACAACATACAGTATACCTCTACACTGTGTAGTCTGTTCTATAAGCATCATTGTTTTGTGGTGGCGGACAGAAAATAATCTGGACGTGCCCCTCCCGAGACCAGGCTCTAGATCCGCCACTGGGCCTTAGGCTGTGCCTTTGGAAGGACTTAAATAAGCATTATGTTAGTTTTACTGTAAGTAGTATTAATGCACTACAGTACAGAAGTATTGCAGCATATTGCAGTATATTGCAGTATATTGTATGGGCAATCAGAGACTTAGGGAACTTAGAGAAAAAAAAAAAAAATTACTTACAAGTATCTTCCTATGAAATAAAACTACACAAAATTAGTATCACAACCCCAATAAATTTGGTGTGGGTGTAATGTGTTTTAGACCTTTAAAAATAAAAGTACACCAGGGGGTTGCCTATAGTGGGTTGTGACTTTTGCAAAAGTCACACATAGTAAATGAGCCCTAATCCAAGTCTAATCTCACTTTTAGCTATTAAAGGGAATCTGTCACCAGTTTTATGGTGTCCTAATTACGTGCAACATAAGCAAGAGATAGATCCCCTCAGCAAAATGCGGGTCACTTTCTATAATTTACCATTTTGTGCTAAACAACTCCAGCACTGTTGCGCCCTCTGCACTTTGATTGACAGGGCCAGGCAGTCAGGGGTGGACTGGGAACGTAACCCCTTAGGGACCCATGACGTACCGGTACGGCATGGTTACCGAGTCCTTAAGGACCCATGACGTACCGGTACATCATGTATAGTTCCGATCACTGCCGCCCGGCGGGCAGTGATCGGAACCCGGTGCCTGCTCAAATCATTGAGCAGGCACCTTGGCTAAATGCGCGGGGGGGGTCCCATGACCCCCCTCCCCCCGTGTCGGCGATCGCCGCAAACCGCAGGTCAATTCAGACCTGCGGTTTGCGACTTTTACCTGGTGCGGTGGCGGCGGCGGTGGCGCCATCGGGTCCCCATGGGGCTGTAGGGGGGACCCGATGGCATGGAAGGTAGCGCGATGCCTTCCTGAGGCATCTGCGCTGCCTTCGGGTGACGAGCCTGTGAGATCCAGCCCCCTGGATCTCACAGGCCGGAAGCTGTATGAGTAATACACACAGTATTACTCATAGAGCCAATGCATTCCAATACAGAAGTATTGGAATGCATTGTAAAGAATTAGACCCCCAAAAGTTCAAGTCCCAAAGTGGGACAAAAAATAAAGTGAAAAAAAGTTGAACAAATAAAGTTTTCCCCCCAAAAAATTAAAAGTTTCAAGTAAAAATAAACCAAAACGTCATTTTCCCCAAATAAAGTAAAAGAAAAGTACAACAGCAAGCGATCAAAAAGGCGTTTGCCCACCAAAATAGTACCAATCTAACCGTCACCTCATCCCGCAAAAGAAATAAGCCCCTACCTGAGACAATCGCCCAAAAAAGAAAAAAAAAACTATGGCTCAGAATATGGAGACACTAAAACATCATTTTTTTTGTTTTAAAAAAGCTGTTATTGTGTAAAACTTACATAAATAAAAAAAAGTATACATATTTGGTATCGCCGCATTCGTATCGACCGGCTCTATAAAAATATCACATGACCTAACCCCTCAGATGAACACCGTAAAAAATAAAAACTGTGCTAAATAAACAATTTTTTGTCACCTTACATCACAAAAAGTGTAATAGCAAGCGATCAAAAAGTCATATGCACCCCAAAATAGTGCCAATCAAACCGTCATCTCATCTCGCAAAAAATTAGACCCTAACTAAGATAATCGCCCAAAAACTGAAAAAACTATGGCTCTCAGAATATGGAGACACTAAAGCATGATTTTTTTTTTTTCAAAAATGATATTATTGTGTAAAACCTACATAAATAAAAAAAAAAGTATACATATTAGGTATCGCCGCGTCCGTATCGACCGGCTCTATAAAAATATCACATGAACTAACCTCTCAGATGAATACCGTAAAAATTGTAAAATAAAAACTGTGCTAAATAAACCATTTTTTGTCACCTTACATCACAAAAAGTGTAATAGCAAGCGATCAAACACGCACCCCAAAATAGTGCCAATAAAACCGTCATCTCATCCCGCAAAAATCATACCCTACCCAAGGTAATCGCCCAAAAACTAAAAAAATTATGGCTCTCAGACTATGGAAACACTAAAACATGATTTTTTTTTTGCTTCAAAAAAGAAATAATTGTGTAAAACTTACATAAATAAAAAAAAGTATACATATTAGTTATCGCCACATCCGTGACAACCTGGTCTATAAAAATATCACATGATCTAACCTGTCAGATGAATGTTGTAAATAACAAAAAATAAAAACTGTGCCAAAACAGCTATTTCTTGTTATCTTGCCTCACAAAAAGTGTAATACAGAGCAACCAAAAATCATATGTACCCTAAACTAGTACCAACAATACTGCCTCCCTATCCCGTAGTTTCTAAAATGGGGCCGCTTTTTTGGAGTTTCTACTCTAGGGGTGCATCAGGGGGGCTTCAAATGGGACATGGTGTCAAAAAAAACAGTCCAGCAAAATCTGCCTTCCAGAAACCGTATGGCATTCCTTTCCTTATGCGCCCTGCTGTGTTCCCGTACAGCTGTTTACGACCACATATGGGGTGTTTCTGTAAACTACAGAATCAAGGCCATAAATATTGAGTTTTATTTGGCTGTTAACCCTTGCTTTGTTACTGGAAAAAATGGATTAAAATGGAAAATTTACCAAAAAATTGAAATTCTGAAATTTCATCTCCATTTGCCAAGGGTTGACAATGTTTGTAAAATCAGTTTTGAATACCTTGAGGGGTTTAGTTTCTTAGATGGGGTCACTTTTATGGAGTTTCTACTCTACGGGTGCATCAGGGGGGCTTCAAATGGGACATGGTGTCAAAAAAACCAGTCCAGCAAAATCTGACTTCCAAAAACCGTATGGCATTCCTTTCCTTCTTGCGCCCTGCCGTGTGCCCGTACAGTAGTTTACGACGACATATGAGGTGTTTCAGTAAACTACATAATCAGGGCCATAAATATTGAGTTTGGTTTGACTGTTAACCCTTGCTTTGTAAGTGGAAAAAAATTATTAAAATGGAAAATCTGCCAAAAAAGTGAAATTTTGAAATTGTATCTCTATATTCCATTAATTCTTGTGAAACACCTAAAGGGTTAACAAAGTTTGTAAAATCAGTTTTGAATACCTTGAGGGGTGTAGTTTATATAATAGGGTCATTTTTGGGTGGTTTCTATTAGGTAAGCCTCGCAAAGTGACTTCAGACCTGAACTGGTCCCTAAAAATTGTGTTTTTGAAAATTTCAGAAAAATTTCAAGATTTGCTTCTAAACTTCTAAGCCTTGTAACATCCCCAAAAAATAAAATATCATTCCCAAAATGATCAAAACATGAAGTAGACATATGGGGAATGTAAAGTAATAACTATTTTTGGAGGTATTACTATGTATTATAGAAGTAGAGAAATTGAAACTTGGAAATTTGGTATTTTTTATAAAAATTTGGTAAATTTGGTATTTTTTTATAAATAAAAATGAATATTTTTGACTTCATTTTACCAGTGTCATGAAGTACAATATGTGACAAAAAAACTATCTCAGAATGGCCTGGATAAGTCAAAGCGTTTTAAAGTTATCAGCATTTAAAGTGACACTGGTCAGATTTGCAAAAAATGGCCAAGTCCCTAAGGTGAAATAGGGCCGAGTCCTTAAAGGGAATCTGTCCCCAGCATATTATCCAAAAATTTTTTTCATGAATCCATGTGTAATAAACTACTGAGCTCCTGCTCTGTACAGTATTAGAATGAAGTTTTATGTTAATCGGATCGGATGTTTAATCCAAAGTCAATTCGCTCATTCCTAGTTATCACGTTAACACTGCCTGCAGGAGAAGATTGGCTATAGACCTTACAGGGAAATTTCCCGGTGGGCCGATGCCCAGTGGGCGCCTGAGCCCACTTCATGGCCGGCCAGTGGAAGTTTTTGGGGATGTATTTTGTGCTGCTGGGGCAGTATTTTGTGATGGACTGTGGTATTTTTCTCTGTTGGGGTGGCATAATGTGCCACAATATGGTATTGCTGGCCCTGCCTTCAATCAACTTGAACTCGACTACAAAACGGGGCCACTTTTAGTATTTTTTCCAGGGTCATTTTAACCCCTTAAAGGGAATCTGTCCCCAGCATATTATCAACATTTTTTTTTTCATGAATCCATGTGTAATAAACTACCTTATATCCAGATGTCTTGTTCTTTTTATTGCGAGTCTTGTCATTTCTTCATAAAAAGGCTTTTTGTGATATGCAAATCAAGCTGTAAGGAGCCCAGAGGGGCGTTCTTCTTTCTCCACGGTGCCCAGGAACGCCCCTCTGAAGTGCCGTGCCCGCAGAAATTTGAGGCGCGGCTGAGTGCTCAAACCCCCTCCCCCCCAGCGCCTGCACGGGATTTAGGATGCGGCGAGAGGAGGTTCGGGGTGTTTGCCGCAGAGCGCGGCGCTGGGGGGGAGGGGGTTTGAGCACTCAGCCGCGCCTCTGGGAGGCGATTTAGCTGAACTTGTAGGAGGTATTCGTTTTCAAATTTCGGCGGGCACGGCACTTCAGAGGGGCGTTCCTGGGCACCCTGGAGAAAGAAGAACGCCCCTCTGGGCTCCTTACAGCTTGATTTGCATATCACAAAAAGCCTTTTTATGAAGAAATGACAAGACTCGCAATAAAAAGAACAAGACATCTGGATATAAGGTAGTTTATTACACATGGATTCATGAAAAAAAAAATGTTGATAATATGCTGGGGACAGATTCCCTTTAAGGGGTTAAAATGACCCTGGAAAAAATACTAAAAGTGGCCCCGTTTTGTAGTCGAGTTCAAGTTGATTGAAGGCAGGGCCAGCAATACCATATTGTGGCACATTATGCCACCCCAACAGAGAAAAATACCACAGTCCATCACAAAATACTGCCCCAGCAGCACAAAATACATCCCCAAAAACTTCCACTGGCCGGCCATGAAGTGGGCTCAGGCGCCCACTGGGCATCGGCCCACCGGGAAATTTCCCTGTAAGGTCTATAGCCAATCTTCTCCTGCAGGCAGTGTTAACGTGATAACTAGGAATGAGCGAATTGACTTTGGATTAAACATCCGATCCGATTAACATAAAACTTCATTCTAATACTGTACAGAGCAGGAGCTCAGTACAGTATTAGAATGTATTGGCTCCGATGAGCCGAAGTTATTGCTTCACGAAATCTCGCGAGACTTCGCGCAATAACTTCATAAATTAATTTGTACCATAAAAAAACATTTCCCGAACTCTGGTTCGGTTCCAAGGTACCAATTGGAACGGAACCCGAGTTCAGGAAATAGCTTTTTACAGTACAAATTAATTTATGAATTCATTACGCGAAGTCTCACGAGACTTTGTGAAGCATTAACTTCGCCTCATCGGAGCCAATACATTCTAATACTGTATGGAGCTCCTGCCTGCTCCGTACAGCATTAGAACGAAGTTTTATGTGAATCGCCTTCAGATGTTTTATCCGAAGTGAATTCGCTCATCCCTAGTGATAATGCCTGGCCCTGACTTTTCATAACGTCAATCAAAGTGCAGAGAACGCAGCAGTTGCAGAGAGAGCTGGTCCTCTAGGAGTAATGCCAACACCCCTCTTGCTCCTAGAGGCGCATTTACATATAATAAAACTTCATTTTTCTCAGCAATGAGGGCACATATGAACATGAGACCAACACAGATGTCTTCAGCTGCCAAAAGCACATGTAACAGGTCAGCCAGTTTCATCGGTACAAATCAGATTCCCTTTAAAATTAGGTCATTACAACCTCAGATGAACAACACACAACACATTCTACAGTGCTATTATTTATAAAAAAAAATAAAATAAGAAGCCAAAATGGAAAAGCCATATGTGAAAAACTAAGTACACTCGATGAATCAATAGCTTATAGAGCCACCTTTAGAAGCGACAATTTGAGGTTCTTTTCTGTATGACTTTATCAATATCTCGCATCTTTTTAGATGAATTTTAGCTCCCTCTTCTTTACAATCTTACTTCAGTTCATTGTGGTTTGTGGGCATTCATTTATGCACAGTTCTCTTAAGGTTCTGCCACTGCAATTCAATTGGATTGAGGTCTAGATTTTGCCTGGGCCATTCAACACTTTGATTCTTTGTTTTTTCAGCCATTCTGTTGTAGATTTACTGGTGTGTTAAGGATATGTCCTATTGCATGAACCCATTTCTGCCAAGCTTTAGCTGTTGGATAGATGGCCTCGCATTTGACTCTAGAATACTGTGGTATATAGAGGAGCTCATGGTCGACTCATTGACTGGGTCTTTTGGCTGCAAAACAAGGAGCCTGGGTCTTGTGGCTGCAAAACAAGCCTAAATCATCATGACAGTTGGTATAAGGAGTTTCCACCAAACATGGCACTGTGCATGGGATAATAGGTCATACCCCAAATACTCACATAACTAATAAATAAAATGAAGACAAGCACAATGTTTTAATTGGAAAAAAAATTGTTTTTTTTGCAACTTTGGCCACGGCCTTTATTATTTAAACCCGTGCAATAACATTCATAACTCCAAAACACATAAATGTCATAAAAAATAACCAATGATAATAATCACAGAGACCCAGCTCATCTATAAGCTCGAGCTTGCTTAAAATGTTTCACAAAATACTCCAGGTCAAAAGTACAAAGCCGTGACCAAACTGAAATTATACTAAGAGTGGGCGGGCGGGACAGACGATTCTCCGCTTCAGGTAAGATGAACAGCGCTCTGACCCACGGACACCCCATATTTAATTTGCCTGGACACCCACAGGCAACCAATGTGGATTAGTTACCATGGGCCAAATCTGCCCCTACTATAAATAATCATTGGTCCACACAGGACCCAATGAAACATCTGTCACCAAACCAGGTAAAAATAACCCTAGGCAGTGGCAGACCAATGAGCCAGCTGTTGCTGACTCAAAGAATCTGCCCAGTGATGACCAAATAAAACTTGGCTGGAAAATTTCCTGCCAAAATTAACCAAGGATCCAACATGGGATGACCATAATCTCATGTGGTTACCTCTCCATTGTCATGGATCCTACCATGGGATAATAGGTCATACCCCAATTACTCACATAACTAATAACTAAGATGACGACAAACACAATGTTTTGCTTGGAAAAAAAGTTTTTTTTAACAAGTTTGGCCAGGGCCTTTATTATTTAAACCCGTGCAACAACATTCATAACTCCAAAACACATAAATGTCATAAATAATAATCAACGATAATAATCACAGAGACTCAGCTCAGCCAAAAGCTCAAGCTTGCTTAAAATTTTTCACAAAATACCGCCACCAGACTGTGGCCCACCTAGGCCCAGCAGGCCCAACCCCACCAAAAGAAAGCTCTATCATGGCTTCCAAATCCAGATTAAATATATCTAGGCCAATGTTGGACAAATGCACAAAATCATAAAAAATAAAGGCCGGGCACACCACCTGCTAAATCCACATGTCTGAAAGAAAAGCCCTAAAGCAAGGGCAAATATTTCAACATTAACCTATTCACTCTTCGACAAATTTTTCCCAAATGTCTCAGGGTCGGTGATCAGAGCCAAAGCAACTGCAGAATAACCTCGGAAAAAACTATCTGAGCATCTGGGAACAATCGCTGCGCCGACACCAGACCTGATTTTATCTGGTAAACCAGTTCCATGGTACCAAACTTACCGATATCGTTGCCACCAAGGTGTATAATTAGCAAGTTGGGATCAGGGTATGATGCAGTCATGACTAGCAACTGATTGAGCAGCTCATTCCACCTCATACCCCGAACCCCGTGCCAACAAATTTGAACAGCTGTAGGTGAAAATGAAAGATTAAGTCCATACGGTCGTACACTGGCTCTAGTCTGTGCCCAGTAGATAAATGAGTGTCCAATAATCCAAAATACTTTACCTGTAACAAATAAAATACAAATTAATCAATCAAATAAGGACATACAGTACATATACAACATAACAATTAGAGGACCAACGACCGATAGCTTGAATGGAAGATTCATCCATTCCAAGGCGAAAAGCCTCAGTCGCAACCTCAAGAAAAGAGTGTGATGAAAATTGACGGTCACTCAGACCCAACCATGAAATACTCCGTGAAAATATAGCCCGAAACTGGAATTGTGTTAATGGGGAACCATCCTTATGAATTAAAAAAATGGCAAAACCAGCAGGACACATTGAAAGGTAACGCAAACAAAACTTAACTGGACACAATGGGAATGGGAACCGAGAGGTTAACCCAGACACAGAATAAGCAGGGTTGATAGTCTGTTTTGTCTATGTTAGCCATAGCTAACATAGACAGATTGTAAAATACGTACTGGGACCTGCTTATACTGGAGTGAGCTTGGCAGTGAGACGCTCACTCAACCTGGGCTTCGTTCCTGAGCTTCCATAGCCAACAGATGCGGGTCACATGGGTAGTTAGGGCCTAATTTGAAGCTCAGTGTAGAGCTGGGCAGTGTGGCCATACATGGAGAGCTGTCTGCTGAACTACAGAAGGTATTGCATGTGCCACCCAATACTTAACCTTTGTACCTGTGGGCCTTGGTAGCTGGTCCTACGTATGGTCAGGGACTGTCTTGTATTAGGTACTTGCTCAGTCGAGTAGGGTTTGTTTGTTTGTTTGTTTAAGCCTATTTGTTAAGGCCATGCTTATGTTTAAATATCTAAGTGTGAAATAAAAACACTTAAGTCAGACTTTATCCTGTCTGTGTCCCTGCTTCTTGCACAGCTACCAAGTGTCTACCAGAGCGACCCCCCTTTGTTTTTCTTATGACTGCATGTTTAGGGGATCTATCTACCAGAATTCCCCAGTAACAAAATCTGTACCAAATAGTGTGACTGTTGCTGTTTTATTCATGGCCTAAATATTCTCTGCATTGCAAAAGGCGAAAATGGTGGTAGAAATCTGAGGCAGAAATTAACATGCTACAGATGTAAAATCTGCTCCACAGGTCAAGTTATGCGCTGATCCCATTGCAGAATTTTTTCCAAATTGTGAATAGATTTTGTAAAATCTCATTTACTTGGCTGCTCCTATAATACCAAGAAGCGTAGACCCCACCTGTGACTTGTTGTAGTTGTTGACTATCATCATTTTTCTACAAACTCACACGTGCGCTACTTTCCCAGAATGCAATAATGTTTATCTACTCACCTGACAAGCAGAAATACAGGGTGGCCCACAAAAAAGTAGCCCGCCTCCAGCGATAGTATGACAAGATGAACGAGCAATTGGATTTTTATTTATTTTTTTATTACCCCCAAGTCTTTGGACACGTCAGATTATGTTGGTCGATACTGCTTGCAGCTCTTCAGCAGTGATGCTGCAGAAGAAAGAATGTCCTGCTTTTTCCAACAAGATGCGACAACATGCCGCACCTCACAGAACTCACTGGCACGGGTTCATGAACTGTGAGCTAGAGGTTATGGCCACCACATTCCCCAGATTGTCCATATGTGATTTTTCTCTGTGGGAAAATTTTAAACAGAAAGTGTCCGCTAACAATCCACATCCCCTGGATCAATTCAAGGAGAACATCACAAACACTATCTGCAGCATCACAAGCAGTATCAGCCTACATAATCTGACGTGCCCAAAGATGCATAGACGTGAACAGGGACCACTTTCAGTATCTTTTGTGACTTGTGGGTAATTAAAAAAAAACAATCCACTTGCTTGTTCATCTTGTCATACTATCACTGGAGGTGGGCCACCCTGTATAAATATGGGGCCTGTACATGTAGTGCTTTGTGCAAGGAGTTTAACTGTGACTTACCACAGTTCTAATTTGTGGATTTTGGCAGCATAGATTGTACAGCTGAAACTCGAAAAATTATAATATCGTGCAAAAGTCCATTTATTTCAGTAATGCAAATTAAAAGGAATTGCATTAATGCAGCTTAAAATTAGAATTTTGTGAAAAGGTTCAATATTCTAGGCTCAAAGTGTCACACTCTAGTCAGCTAATTAATCCATACCCCCTGAGCAAAGGGTACCTGAGATTGTGACTTTGGGGTTTTCATAAGCTGTAAGCCATAATCATCCAAATTATACCAAATAAAGGCTTGAAATATGTCGCTTTGCGTGTGATGAGTCTATCTCATATATTAGTTTCACCTTTTAAGTTGCATTACTGAAATAAATGAACTTTGCACGATATTCAAATTTTTCGAGTTTCACCTGTATGCTTGAAGCGCATTAACCCCTTCAGAACCTCCACTGTACATGTACAGCAGAAGTCCAGTCTCTAAGTTGGCGCAGCAGGAGGCTCCATAAGCACTGGGTCTGGGGCTAATGTCTGTGATTGTCATCTGAGAGTACTAAAGCTTGAACCTGTGCGCTGGGCCCCTTTTCCCTGGCTGAGATTGGTAGAAATAGGCCTGAGCCTGGTACAAAGCTTCCAGGCTGATTACTAGTATATTCCAGTGCAGGCCTGCATGTGGCAGCACTGCATTGAAATATATTGAATCCTGTATTCTATATCTGATACATACCCATTACAGAATACAAGTGGCAATCTAATGGTTGCTTGTTATAGTCACTTATAACAAGGGGTGACTATTAAAAAAGTTTTTAAAGATGTAAAAAAATTAAAACAAATATAAGAGTTCAAATCACTCACCTTTCCCTAGAATAAAAAAAATTAAACATCATAGGCATCAGCACATCCGAAAACACGTGTACTATTAAAATATAAAAATATTATTCCTATATCGCAAAAGGCGTAACGGAAAATAAAATTGCTGATGCACCATTTTTTTGTCACTTCATCTCCCTAAAAAAATTGAATAAAATGTGATCAAAAAGTCATACACACTCCAAAATGATATCAATAACAGGTACAGATCATCTTGCAAAAAATGACCTCTCCATAGATGTAACTATAAAAAAAGTTATGGGGGTCAGAATATGGTAATAAAAATTTAAAAAATGTGGTAGTGTTGTGATCGTACTGACCCACAGAATGAAGGGAACAGGTCAATTTTACTGCATAGGGAACTTCCATTGTGGTGGAATTGTTTTTTGTTTGTTTTTTAATTGCACCCCCTTTGGAATTTTTTTTTCCAGTTTAGTAACATAGTAACATAGTACATAAGGCCGAAAAAAGACATTTGTCCATCCAGTTCGGCCTGTTATCTCAGAATAACTCCCTGGATCAACGACCCCTCTCTAGTAGCTATAGCCTGTAATATTATTAAGCTCCAGAAATACGTCCAGGCCCCTCTTGAATTCCTTTATTGTACTCACCATCACCACCTCCTCAGGCAGAGAGTTCCATAGTCTCACTGCTCTTACCGTAAAGAATCCTCTTCTATGTTTGTGTACAAACCTTCTTTCCTCCAGACGCAGAGGATGTCCCCTCGTCACAGTCCTGGGGATAAATAGCTGATGGGATAGATCTCTGTACTGACCCCTGATATATTTATACATATTAATTAGATCTCCCCTCAGTCGTCTTTTTTCTAAAGTGAATAACCCTAATTTTGATAATCTTTCAGGGTACTGTAGTTGCCCCATTCCAGTTATTACTTTAGTTGCCCTCCTCTGAACCCTCTCCAGCTCTGCTATGTCTGCCTTGTTTACAGGAGCCCAGAACTGTACACAGTACTCCATGTGTGGTCTGACTCGCGATTTGTAAAGTGGTAGGACTATGTTCATATCACGGGAATCTATGCCCCTTCTGATGCAACCCATTATCTTGTTGGCCTTGGCAGCAGCTGCCTGACACTGGTTTTTGCTGTTTAGTTTGCTGTTTATTAAAATTCCTAGATCCTTTTCCATGTCAGTGTTACCGAGTGTTTTACCATTTAGTATGTACGGGTGACTTGCATTTTTCCTTCCCATGTGCATAACTTTACATTTATCAGTGTTAAACCTCATCTGCCACTTATCTGCCCAAGCCTCCAATCTATCCAGATCCCTCTGTAGCAGTATACTGTCCTCATCAGTGTAAATTACTTTACACAGTTTAGTGTCATCTGCGAAAATTGATACTTTACTATGCAAGCCTTCTACAAGATCATTAATAAATATATTGAAGAAAATAGGGCCCAATACTGACCCCTGAGGTACTCCACTAGTGACAGTGACCCAATCTGAGTGTGTACCGTTAATAACCACCCTCTGTTTTCTATCACTCAGCCAGTTACTTACCCACATACAGATGTTTTCTCCCAGTCCGAGCATTCTCATTTTATATACTAACCTTTTATGTGGTACAGTGTCAAATGCTTTGGAGAAGTCCAGATATACGACATCCATTGAATCGCCGCTGTCAAGTCTAGAACTTACCTCCTCATAGAAACTGATTAAATTAGTTTGACATGACCGATCCCTCACGAATCCATGCTGATATGGCGTTATTTGCTTATTTCCGTTAAGATGCTCTAATATAGCATCTCTCAGAAAACCTTCAAACAGTTTACCCACAACAGATGTTAAACTTACCGGCCTATAGTTTCCAGGCTCTGTTTTTGGCCCCTTTTTGAATATTGGCACCACATATGCCACGTGCCAATCCTGTGGGACATTCCCTGTCAGTATAGAGTCTGCAAATATCAGAAATAAGGGTCTGGCTATGACATTACTTAATTCCTTTAGGATACGGGGGTGTATGTCATCCAGTTTCCCACTAAATTGTATGCAATATTAAAGGTGCCATTAAAAAGTACAAATTATCCTACAAAAAACAAGCAATGATACGTCTATGTTAAATTAAAAAAGTTATGGCTCCTGGAAGGCAGGGAGTAAAAAACAAAAATGCAAAACTGGAAAATCTCATGGTCCTGAAAGGGTTAAAGATGTCCACTCAGGAGATGGACAAATGTCTGTCTTCAGCAGATCCAGCCAGAAATATGTAGACCACTGATGGCTGGATTAGTATTATGGCTTGTTCACACGACCGTGTGCAGCCCATGCATGTGCTGTGGACTGAAAATTGCGGTCCGCAATGCACGTGCACCTACCGTGGGCCAGCTGCATGCGGATCGCGGACCCATTCACTTGAATGGGTCCGCGATCCATCCGTTTCACAAATAGATAGAGCAAGTTCTATATTTTTGCGGTGTGGAGGCACGGAACGGAACCCCAGGAAGCACTCCGTATTCCTTCCGTAGTGTTCCGTTCTGTGCTTCTATTCCGCACCGTTCCGCATCTCCTGATTTGCGGACCCACTGACGTGAATAGGTCCGCATCTGTAATGCGGAATACACACGGAACAGTGCCCGTGTATTGCAGATCCGTAAATGCGGTCCGCAATACGGCAACGGGCAACACACGTTCGTGTGAATAAGCCCTTATCCGAATAATCAGGAATGTGTATGGATGTATAACTTGGCAAAGTAATGGCAATCTATACAACTCCCTTGAGAAATGACTACTCACAATACTAATGAAGGGAGTATATAGCAAATAAAACTTAACTTTTAATGTATTGGATCTAAAATATCAGCACACTTCAAATAAACAAAAAAGAACAATCTTACCAGTATGGCGAAGATATAAATCAGTATGTCGCCTAACCGGTCTTGGTTGAACAGCGTACAATGAAGTCTGGGTCACAATGCTGTTCCGGGTCAATGAGGTAAACAGACGGAGCCCAAAAATAGGGGATAGGAGAAAGGATTAGTAGTGTGTATCCTATCCCTATCACACCCTATTCAGAGCTATTGAGCCCTAGTTGACCTCCTAGTACGGAGTCATCGCCCTGAAAAGAGCGTCCCCATCCGGAACCTCACCCCATTATATAGTCCCTATAGAACCCTATCAGGGAAAAAGGGGTGATCTAACTAGACCCTTCCTGAAAGAAGACTAAAGCTAGTCTAAAGCCGGGGACAGATGTCTACAGAAAAGAGTCCCTCCTAACAAAAGATTAAAGCTGGTCTAAAGCCGGGGTCAGATGTCTGAAAAAGAATAGTACCAACACGTTTCATCATAGCAAGTTACCCCAGAATTAGAGATGGCCTTGCGGTTCGCCCGGCGGTCGGGTGAACATATGGCGATGTCCACTGGCGCCATATTCTTTTACATTGTGAAGAACTTTGACCCATGACACATCCATCAGTTGGTATAGGACAGCCAAAAGAGACGTTTCAGCACATGGACATACTTCCTACCTTATAAAAAACCCGATCTGGCTGCCATTTTACATTCAGTATTACTTACTTACTTTCTATATAGTGCATTTGGGTAGTGCAGCATTTGTTTGCGGTTTTGCTGCGTTACCGCAGCTGCAGATAGTGACAAACGCCATTGGAAAAAATAATTTCTACTGGTGTGATATACCAGTTTCCCGCCAAAAAAAAATGATTGAAGCAGGGGTGTGATATACCTTCTTCCACAAATACTGCTGTTCTATAGGGACTTTTGTCACAGGGTCATTTTGAAAATGACAGGCAGAGGAAGAGGCAGGCCATTCCACAGGGGTAGTAGGGTCGGGCAGGTGCACCAGGCCGGAGCCTGAGTGGGAAGTTGCAGAAGTTGTGTGCGATTATGTCAAAGGATGCAACAGACTTGGTTGAGTGGCTCACTCAGCCTTCCGCTTCTGCAACCTCCTCATCCTCTCTATCTGCACCCTCTTCACTTTCTGCTGTGTGCACCCCCAAAGACACCACCACCACCACCATATCCCCTCCACTCGAGACAGAGGAATTATTTTCCCATCTCTTACAAGACCTTACCGATGCGCAGCCATTCTTGGCATCGGATCAGGAAGAGGAGGTATTAACGGTCGCCACCCGGCAGTCTGACGACAGTACCCAGATCAGCCCAAGGAGAGTGGTCCCCGCTGTTGCTGCCTACTTCGAGATCTCTAATGTCAGTGGTGGTGAAGGGGACGATGATGACGTGTTGATGGACGTCACGTGGGTGCCCACATGAGACGAAGAGGAGGGGAGTTCAGAGGGAGAGACGGAGCAGCAGATAGGGAGGAGAAGGAGGAGAAGCAGGCAGAACTTACAGTGCACAGGAGGCAAAAAGCAGACTGCTAATGTATCTGGAATGAGCCATCCACCATGCACGGTCACATCTGGCACTCCCAGGACGCCGGCACATGGCTCCGCAGTTTGGGCTTTTTTTAACGTGTTCGCTGCTGACAATAGTGTTGCCATCTGCAGCCTGTGCTGTCAACACAAAAGTCACGGTAAGCCCAACACTCACCTAGGGACGGCCTCCTTAAGAAGGCACCTGGCCTCCCATCACCGAGCCCAGTGGGAGCAACACCGTCAGAACCCACAAAGACACACTCCTGGTACTCCCTGTCCTGCCTCTTCTCCTTCTCCTCTCTCCTCCCATTTGTCCTCCACTCCACCTTCCACTGTGCTGTCGTCACGCTCATCTGGCAAAAGGCAGGCTTCCGTGGCCTAAATGTTCGAGCTTAAAAAGATTATGACGCCCGATAACCCTCTTGCCCAACGGCTGACCGCTGGCTTGTTGGAACTGCTAGCCCGCCAACTACTGCCATATAAACTGGTGGACTCGGAGGCCTTTAGAACATTTGTGGCCATTGGCACACCGCAATTGAAGGTCCCCAGAAATAAATATTTCTCCCAGAAGGGTATCCCAGAGCTATTGGGCCACTTTCAGCGGAAAGTGAATGCCACTCAATGGCTAACCCCGCTCAATTTGACAATTGGTAAAGTGGTGTGCGACAACGGTGCCAATCTGCTGAAACAAGGCAAAATGACACACGTGCTGTGCATGGCACACGTCCTGAACTTAGTCATGCAGCGATTTGTTTCCAAATACCCCGGGGTCGAGGACATCTTACGGCAGACCAGGAAAATCTCTGGCCATTTTAGAAGCTCTTACACACCACCTGCCTGTCACACGTCTGATTTGTGACTGCCCGATGCGATGGAACTCCACCTTGTATATGCTTGATAGGCTGCTCCAGAAGAAACGTGCAGTTAATGACTACCTGTACGAACTCTGGGGCAGGACAGGTTCTAGGGAGCTTGTTTTCTTTTCACCGCGCCAGTGGCTGCTCATGCGCGACGCATGCAGACTTCTGTGGCCATTTGATGAGATCACCAAACTGGTCAGTCGCAGCCAGGGCACCATCAGTGACATCGTACCTTACGCCTTCTTTCTGGAGCATGCATTGCGTCGTGTCATTGATCAAGCCATCGAGGAGCAGGAGCAGGAAGATGAGAAAGTCGCAATGCTGGATGATTTCCCAGGGGGGTTACTCCATCTGAGACAAGTCAATAGGAGTCTGAAGAGGAGTCAGAGGAGGATGGTGCCGGGGCGGAGGAGGTGCAAGAAGGGCATGCTTTTAACGTTTCTGGGATCCCTGGTGATGTCCGTGGCTGGGGGGAGGATACTGAGGACAACATTATCCTGGACGATGAGCAGGAGCCAGGCCACTCCACCGCTTCCAGTTTAGTGCAAATGAGGGCCTTCATGCTCCAGTGTTTGAAGAGGGACCCCGGTATAAAAAGCATAAAGGGCAAGGACCAGTACTGGGTGGCATCATACTTAGACCCACGGTACAAACACAAAATAGCGGACATGTTACCAGCATCACAGAGGGCTGTCATAATGCAGCACTTCCTTGCTTCGAGAAATGATGCATTCTGCTTTTGCGTGCCCTGGCAGAGGAATTTCCAGTCACAGAGAAACAGTTGAGGGTACCAATCCAACAGCACATGCAAGAAGAGGGTGGTTTGAAGATGTGTTGGTCACTTCGGATTCATTCTTGCAGCCAACCCATCGACAGCTGCCCTCCGGATCCAGCCTCAGCGAATGCCTAGACTGACAGGTGTCCGACTACATCAAGTTAACGGCCGATGTGGACGCTCTGAGAAGCGAGGAACCCCTGGACTACTGGGTGTGTAGGCTTGACCTGTGGCCAGAGCTGACACAATTTGCCATGGAACTGTTGGCTGTCCTGTCCGAAAGGACGTTCAGCGCAGCAGGGGGGAAATCGTGACCGATAAGCGCACTTGCCTAGCTCACGACAGTGTGGACTACCTCACATTTCTAAAAATTAATTAGGCATGGATCTCGGAGGAATTGAACACCTGTGACGACCATGTTTAATTGAATTTTCTATGGACAGCCCACAAATATCCGCCACCACATAGAACAAATATTGGTCCCTGTCTTAGGTAAATACAGCGGCATAAAAGGCCTTTTCTGTCCGTTGAATGCCTAATGTTTTGGGTCTCGGAGGAATTCAACACCTGTGATGGCCACGTGTTTCTAACTCAAGAGGGGGGATATCCTTAGCCATGTTTTTAATCCAATTTTATATTTTTCGTTTTTTTAAACATATGTATTTGACCTATATTTGTACTGGCCTTCAGTAAAATTGATATCCATTGACCGTCTAATAGACCTCCAGCCACATACTTACTTGCTCTTTTATGTACGCTGAATGCATAATTTTTGGGGCCTGTAGTACACTGGCCTGCTGTAAAATTGATATCCAATGACCGTGTAATCTACTTTCGGCCACTTAATTATTTGTTCTTTTATGTACGCTGAATGCATAATTTTTGGGGCCTGTAGTACTCTGGCCTGCTGTAAAATTGTCCTCCAATAATCGTGTAATCTACCTCCAGCCAGATACTTACTTGTTCTTTTATGTACGCTGAATGCATAATTTTTGGGGCCTGTATTACACTGGCCTGCTGTAAAATTTATATCCAATGACTGTGTAATCTACCTCCAGCCACATGCTTACTTGTTCTTTTATGTACACTGATTGCATAATTTTTGGGGCCTGTAGTAGACTGGCCTGCTTTAAAATTTATATCCAATGACCGTGTAATCTACCTCCAGCCACATACTTGCTTGTTCTTTTATATACGCTGAATGCATAATTTTTGGGGCCTGTATTACAATGGCCTGCTGTAAAATTGATATCCAATGACCGTGTATTCTACCTTAAGCCACTTAGTTATTTGTTCTTTTATGTACTGTAAGGGATCGCTGTACTTGGGGGGTCATTCTCACAAGAATCGTCTTCCACCACAGCTATCGGGGCCAAACATTGCATTTATTGGGACATTTTTCATACACTGAACAGTCCAGTTAATAATCACTGGGTGTGATGAGGTTCCCACATACATCAAAACAAAACAAATACCTGCCCGGCTGGGCTCTCACTACACCTGTTAACGTGGCCCTGACTCAGCTACAGAACCCTGTTCACACACGGAACCCATATGCGGCTTTTTCTCAGCCCGTAGTTCCCCAGCCTCTCCGGCGGTAATCAGTCCCGTACCTGTATGGGGAAGTGTGGCCCAACAGTCCTCCTGACTCCGGCCTTGTGACCCTTGAATCCCGGCGTTCCCCAAACTTCGGGCTGTCACAAGGCCCTGGTCTCTCAGCCTGGCAGGCTGAGACCACACACAGAGCCTCTGCTCTGGGTCTCTGTATCTCACAGCGTATCTGTTCCCAGACTGACCTACTCTGAGGCGCTATATGCCAACCTGATTACAGCAGGCCTCACCTGTGATCACCTCAGGTAGAAAGGAAAACCCGTACTGGAAGGGTGTGGACTGGCAACTCCCTCTACCAAGCCTAGCCACCAGTCCAAGTAAAATCCAGCCCAGAAAATGTATACAAAAATGTCTCAGCAAACTATGCTTTGCTGAGACTACTGCCACTCTCTGGATTTTATCTGTCTCACCCATCTGAGGTACCTGAAGTGGGACAACACACCTTCCAGCACTGTTCACATTACCACATATCCCCCCCCTCTGTTCAAACCCGTGGGGGTGAACACTTGTACCAACCGGATGCTTGTGACAGGGCATCTGCATTATCTTGCCATCGCCTGGCTCAACCTTCCCCCTGGAAGATGTGGTCAGCGTCAGAGGCTTCCCTTTATTTTGCCAGACCCATGCCATTAGTGCATGGTTTGTTACCCACACTGACATCTTGCCCAAGAGACATTGTCTACAAGGTTCCCATGTCCATGTGACAGGCAGACCCTCTCTTTTTATTTTTTTATCTTTCTCTCTCTTTGACTTACACAGCTGCTTCAGCACGCTTCTTATGACTCGCCTCTCTTTGTCTTTTTTTTTAACAGCAGATCGTACATTTCTTTTTCCTTTACTCTTAGAACTTCGATCTCGGCTTCTGGAACTCCCTTCAGAATATATTTTTATGCAAATGACAGACTCTCTGTTTGACTTGCAGATGCTTAGGCCTTTTCTTCTTGTCTTTGCGTAGCTCCGTCAGCAGAGCTGGCTTGACCCCGCTCGCTTCTTTTTCAGCAGTGGTTTTTTCAGATGGTGTCTCAGTTTCAGGGTCTTCTGCCTCTTCACTGGCTCTCCCCACTTCGGCTTTACCCTTGATCTCTGGAACATCCAAGGATTTCTCCCACTTCAAGAGCTCGGCCTTAGCTTCCTTGGCCTCTGTCTCTTTGGCGTCCTCCTTCACTTTATTAGCCTTCTCACCATTCAGGGACATGGCATCATATCCTTGCTTTCTTAACTCCTCCTCCCCTTTCGCATCAAAGTTGGAGGCACTGGGGACAACGGGATCTTCACCAGACTCATCATCTTCTGGCAATCACTTTAGAGGTTCAACCAGGATATTGTTCCCCATCAGACCCCTGGCTTTCTGGAAGGCATTGACGGCAGAGGGGACAACTTTCATGCTCAGGCCCGGGCTGCTCACTGTCAGGAGCCTCTTGGCTTCTGTATCCACATCAGCCCCATCAACTGGTTCAGCCGATACCTTTTCCACCTTCTCTGCCTTGGCCAGCACCCCGGCACCACCATCTCCAGACCCACTCTTACTAGGCTCTGACTTCTGGGCCCCTTCCACAGGATCTTCCGCTTCCGGTTTCTCATTTTCTTCCACCTGCTGTGCAGGCTTCTCCAACTCATAGATGTCATCTTTTGAGCTCATGAGAGCTTAAATCTCTGCTCTGAGTTGCTTGTTCAGCCTCATTTCGCTCCTCAAGCACTTCTTTAATTGCTCTAGCCAAGGAGAGGGCCTTGGACTCTTTCTCCCGAGCATCAGCCTCCACTTGGTCATGATCTTCGGCATACTGAGCCGATATGTATTTCTCTTCAGCCAGGAGCTGGCGAAACTTCTGTTCCTTCTTAGTTTTTTGCACTAGCTTGTTGGAAGCGCCCCACTCTTGGGCCTCCTGTTCCAGTGGCTCTTTACTCTGTTCTGCTGCCGCATCAGACAAAGGAGTACCACCATTCTCCTTTAGACACTTTGTGGGATTTCCACCCAGGGACTCTTCAAGCCCATTGTTGATGTCTACTACAGACTTCCGTACAAATAAAAAGTGGTAGAGCAGCACAACTGGACCTTTAGACCAAAACCGGAATGCAACAGCCACGATGGGACCGCAGATCCACAGCAGTCCAGGAACAGCAATGAAAGATGGTAGTCACAGCAGCATATCCAGTGCGTCATTTATTGGAAGCCTTGAGTGCACACACAAACACAGTACGACATTTCGGCTACGCAGTAGCCTTTGTCAAGTATACAAAAGGTAAAAACTGGCAATGTTAAATACAGATATGTGACCTCTCCCACCACAAAGTGGAGCCAATCATTAAAAAGTTCAGACCACTCAATGCATCAGTGCAATTAAAAACAGCCTCTTCAGTAATCAGGCCATCTGAAACATATAATGAAATAAATCTGTACCTGAAACATATAAACATCGTCCAATAACGGTAGACATATTCCCATCCATCTCGGCGTCTGGCCAATCGCAGTGCGCATGTCCATGACGTCATCGCGCTATCGCCATGACGCGTAGCCGTCAGTCATGTGCATAATGTGTCATCAAGTCACATGATGATCACGTGTTGAGCGCAAGGTGCTTTGCACACATGAAAGTACAACCAACTGGAAGTTCCTATCAACAGACCTAACTGTTCGGCATGTGTGTGTCAATGGGGACAAAAACATGTCTCACACACAGACAACCACACAGGGGCAAAGCAATATATCCACTTTATCTAGATAGATATTCCATGAGGTCGGACACATATAGAGCATGGCCATCTAAAATTTGATGGATATGGGAAAAAAAGATGAAACAATGTATCAGATACACAACACAGATATATATTGTGAATAGACATGTGAACTTAGTGATCAAAACACAATAATACAAATAAACCATAATCTACCATTAAAAACATTGTCTATACTGAGTCAGACATGAATAGAACACTACCTATCTATCTACATTGTTTACATTAAATTCAATGTTGAGTCCATGGGGTTGTAGCGATTGCAATGTAAAGATCCATTTCAGCTCTTTTTTCCTCAACATGCGCTCCCTATTACCACCCCTCTTGGGGACGTCAACAGAGTCAATGACCCTAAATCTCAATTGGCTGACAGAGTGTCCACAGTCAACAAAATGCTTAGCCACCGGTTTGTCCACCATTTTTTTCCTAATGGTGCTTTTGTGTTTGTTAATACGCTATGCCACTGACTATACTAGCTAGTCATACAAGCAGATATTAAAAGCTGAGACTTTTGCCAATATATTCCTGTCAGGAACACATCAGAGCCCATCATGCACCATGTCACAGTCTCTCAGCATGGCAAGGGTCCTACCACTACGCTAACTATGGTGTGAACAAGGTCTGAAGGTGATGTAATCCAGCTCACAGCCAAGCTTCCACACAACCGCATGGCAGGACAACTAATGCAATGTGAATAAAGCATGAAGAGGGAATTGGCTATATGTTCGGTCCCTTATCCCCACATAATGTCACTCCTTCCCAGCCCCATATAAATGAACACACAACACCACTGCTTGGATTTAATCGGCCACAGCAGCCGTTTATTAAATAAATACATAACATAACTTAATAAATTAACCAATGACGAGGGAGGTCCTAGAAGCCCCAATAACCTCATAAACACTGTAACAAACCTGCGACTCCATCTTGCCCCCAGCCGTTGAACCCAGCTCGGAGGCAGCAACTGATGGACGCCTAGTTTGTTAGTACCGGCCCCTCCATGAGAGTCCAGCCCCTACCGCGGGGCCCTCCCATCCTCGGATACCACCATATTTTCCACTTCCAGGACCTCCCCCGCCTCCATGACTGCTATGACGAACACTCCTGACCTACCACCCTTCCTTGACAAGCGTCATAATCTCTAACCCCCCATTCATCACCATCACTCCCCCATTCTCCACTATACATCCTATTACACAAACCCTATTCCCACTATTACATTAATATTATTTTTTTATATCCATCACCGCCAAAAACTAGGGACGGGAGGGTGGGCGTTTGCTTTCCCTGGCCGAATGACTCAGCCCCCGCCTCCTCCTCACTCTGACCAGCCGCCCCTCCCCCTCGTTCTCATGGCTACTCCCGCCCTTACTAACTTCCTACCTCTGCACCTTAACCCTTAACTCACCTGTCCACTCACACCCAAAACCCTCTTCATGACCGGCCTCCCCTTACAGCTGTGCTTCTTGTCCGGCCTCACTTGAAGAGGGAATTGGCTATATGTTCGGTCCCTTATCCCCACATAATGTCACTCCTTCCCAGCCCCATATAAATGAACACACAACACCACTGCTTGGATTTAATCGGCCACAGCAGCCGTTTATTAAATAAATACATAACATAACTTAATAAATTAACCAATGACGAGGGAGGTCCTAGAAGCCCCAATAACCTCATAAACACCATAACAAACCTGCGACTCCATCTTGCCCCCAGCCGTTGAACCCAGCTCGGAGGCAGCAACTGATGGACGCCTAGTTTGTTAGTACCGGCTCCTCCATGAGAGTCCAGCCCCTACCGCGGGGCCCTCCCATCCTCAGATACCACCATATTTTCCACTTCCAGGACCTCCCCCGCCTCCAAGAACGCGCAACTTGACCTCCTCAAGCCTGCGCGTCCCTCCACATCCGTAACGCTATTTCCACTCCATTCTGGATCCCCAAAGACCACAAATCAGTCCCCACCGCATTCAAATGCACCCCATCTGCTCTCCAAAACGCACCAACTCCTCTTTCCAACTCCTCATGACGTACCGCCACAGCCCCATTCCGTGCCATAAACCTGCCCACTGCCCTATTCACCTTTATCCGGGCTTTATTAATGCTCTCCACAGACCTAGCCTCCCTCCAAGACTTACGTGGCACAATATCAGACCACACTGTAACAACATCCGGAAATAGCGCCCAAATCCTCAGCAGATCAAACTTCACATCTCTCACCAACTCCCTAAATGGCCGCCTCCCCAAGTCATTGCCCCCCACATGAAGCACCAACACATCCGGAGGCCTATCTAAACGCGCAAACCGCTGCACCTCCCGCAAAACCCCCCCCCACAACATTCCTCTAACCCCTAACCACCTAACCGTAGCAACCTCCGAACTCACTCCCAGCTGGCGGCCATTCGGCCTAACATCTGCTCTAATCGCCCCCCAGAACACATAGGAATGTCCTAAAATCCAGACCAAGGCCACCGGCAAACCTGCAAGCAAAACAAAAACAAAATTAACACAACCCCCCCAACCATTGATCCACAATTACAGAAGACCCAGCCTAACATAGGATCAAAATCGCGCCGATTCCCAACGCCCGATCCTCATAATTGCCTCATCACTGACCCCCAATCTTGCCGCCTCAGTCGCAGCACCAATCCTGAACGAATGACCAGAATACTCCGTATCATGCACCCCCAAAAACCTCAAACATTTTCTAAACACCGCCAAGAATTGAAATCTCGACAGAAACGAACCATCCTCATGACGAAAAAATGGCAACGAATCCTTCTCCCTGCCAGACCAATACCTCCTCAAACACAGAACAGGGCACATACCACAACCCACAACAGCAAACAAAGTAAACTGTTGACCTCTGCCCTCTTGATCAGTCTTAGACCTACGAATCCGCACAATGACCCTGTCCTCCCCAATCTCCACATCCTCACTAATCAATCCCCCTGCACGACTAACACTGCCACTCACCAACTCACCCAATCTGAAAGCCCCAAAAAATGCTAACGCAAATGCCGCCCTAAACAACCCCAGCTCCCATCCTGAGCTACACACCACGCTCAACTTCTCACCCATCTGAACCAATAGCTCAAAAGACACCGGACTCCTCCTATCCATCACCCTACCTGCCCCTCTGCGCCAACCTTTCAGAACCTGCCTCACTAAAAAACATTTTGTTAAATCCACCAATCCCCGCAGCCGGAAACCAAAGGCTACACCTGCAATCAACCGATTTACTTTGGACACCGACCAACCCTCACCTTTTAACTGCCCCAATAACATAACCAGCTTAACCCCCCCATCATCCCCTCCTGCACCCCAATCCCCAATCCACTTCTCCCAGATTTCCCACGCCTTTCCATACTCCCTCCACGTACCAGGGCTTAGCGAATCCCTAAGCAACCCCATCACCTCTCCTCCAAGATCCCCCACAGCCATGACGGACACTCCAGGCCCTCCAACTCCTCTTCTGGCACAAGAAGCCGGAACCGCTCCCACTGTAAATGAGAAAGAGGGTCCGCCACAGAATTAGTCACTCCAGCCACATGCTTCGCCACCACCCAAACGTTAATCGACAAACACCGTAACACCAAAAACTGTAAAAGCTTAACCACCGGAGGGGAGGATGCTGATAAACTGTTAATAGCCTGAACCACCCCCAAATTATCACAATTAAAGCGCACCTTCCTATTCTCCAACCTATCCCCCCACAACACCACCGCCATAACAATAGGAAACAACTCTAACAGTGCAATATTCGTCACCCAACCGCGCTCCACCCATGACTCTGGCCAACCGCCCGCACACCACTGCCCTTGACAATAAGCGCCAAAACCCACACCCCCCAACGCGTCCGTATACAATTCAAAATCTGCAACATCACAAACTTCCTCCATAACCAACGTCCTCCCATTATAGTGACCTAAAAATTCTGCCCAAACCCTTAAGTCACCTTTCAACTCTTTTCGCAACCTAATAAAGTGATAAGGCGCAGACACACCCGCTGTAGCGGCAGCCAGCCTTCTACAAAAAATCCTGCCCATCGGCATAATCCGACATGCAAAATTAAGCTTCCCTAATAATGACTGCAGCTCCCTCAACCTAATCTTCTCCCTCACTATAGCCTCATCGATTTCGCGCCTCAAATCCAGCACCTTGTCCATAGGAAGCCTACACTCCATCCTCTCTGTGTCTATAACAATCCCCAGGAAACACAATTCAGTAACTGGACCCACCGTCTTCTCCATCGCTAACGGCACGCCAAAACGCGCAAAAACTGACTGAACCGTGTGTAAGAACAAAGAACATACCCGAGAATTCACAGGCCCCAAACACAAAAAGTCATCTAAATAATGAATAACCGCTGCACAACCCGAAACATCTACCACCACCCACTCCAAAAACGAGCTAAACGTCTCAAAATACGCACAAGAGAGAGAGCACCCCATAGGCAAACACCTATCCACAAAATACTCTCCCCCCCAATAACACCCCAACAAACCGATACTCTCCACATGAACCGGAAGCAGCCGAAAAGCCGCTTTAACATCAACTTTTGCCAACAACGCCCCCTGCCCACACCGTCTCACCCACCTAACAGCCGCATCAAATGACGTATACACCACCGAACACAATTCAGGATCTATACCATCATTGACCGACGCACCTTTCGGGTAAGACAAGTGATGAATGAGCCAAAACTTGTTCGGCTCCTTCTTAGGCACCACCCCCAACGGAGACACTCTAAGGTTCGGAAGCGGTGGCGCACTAAACGGGCCAGCCATCCGCCCCAAGTCAACCTCCCTATTTAACTTCTCGGTCACCACATCCGCATGATCAAGCGCAGACCTAAGATTCTTATGAACCACAGGCCCCGCCGTTACCTCTGCCGGGATGCGAAAAAAACCAAATCTAAATCCATCACCCAATAGCCTGGCCGCCGCTCGGTCCGGGTACCTATCTAGAAATTCCTGCATCCTTTCCACCTGCACCGGTGTCCGGCCCCTTTCCAACACCATCCCCCCCCCTCTGTCTCCCCCCTCTAAAGCAACGGCTAGCCCCATGCGACCCTCCACACCCTGAGCATTCATGCTTGAATTTGCACTTAGCCCCAAATCTGCAGCTTCCTTCATTAAAGAGGAAACATAACCCTTTTGCTGACGCTGCTGCCAATGCCCCCGGGGACGATCCCCCGGGCTCAGCCCGAAAGGATTGCCCAGCCCTAGGCGGTGCCGTCACCTTCAACCACAACCCGATGTCTTTGTGGTCCCACCGTATATCTGACCTAACCGCCTTACGCTGCCGAAACTGCTCATCGTACCGGAGCCACCCCACACCGCCGTATACCCGATATGCCTCACCTATCGCATCCTGGTAACAAAATAACGCCGAACAACATTCCGGCGACCTCTCTCCAATGACACTTGCTAATATGGCAAACGCTTGCAGCCAATTAGCAAATGTGCGGGGGATCAACCTATGCCGCCGCTTCTCCACCTCTTTCTTTCCCTCATCCTTCTTACCCCTATCCAAATTAAACCGTTCCAAAGGAAGCAAGGAAAATATTTCAACATATTCCCCTTTCCAGATTTTTTCTTTCACCTCCTGCTTCAAATGGGCCCCCAAAGGGCCCTCAAAGCACACATACACCTCCCCACGCGCTCTATCATCCAACCTCTGCCTCTCTTCCTCACCCCCCACTTGAGTCTCCACAGACACCGACCCCCCACTCGACCCGGCTACCGGTCCCGGCAACACCCCCCACGCCGGTAATGGCGACCCGCCCACGGACCCCAAACTAGCCAACCACCCCGCCAGACCCCCCAGCAACTGCCCCAAACCTTTTCCTAAATCACCCATGGCCACCCCTCCCCCAACACTTCCTACCGGGAAGCCCTGCGCTAATAAGGGACCCCAATTAGTCTCACCAGGCACCACGGGCGCTGTGATTCCCGCTGCCGCAAGTCCTGACTCCCGCTGCTCCGCCTCAACTTCGGCGCTCCTCCTGGACGTTGAAGGCGACTCCTCCCGGACGACTTGTACTGCCCGCTGTATAATGCTGACCGGCCTCTGTCACGAAGACGCTGCTCCCGCTCCACCCGAAACTTCACTGGGCCTGCACAGCTCTTCTCGCCCACTCTGCGCAGCCCGAAGCATATGGATCTCCTCACACCGCTAAGTAGACCGCCCGCTAGGACCTGGACTGGGCCGGTCCACCGTTCCTGGTCCTGTATCCTCAAGACTAGCAGGTGAGAGTGGGGGAAGGGGCGTCCCACTCCGCTCTGGGCCCCGCCGTGTACTGGGATTCCTCCCGCGACGAGAGCGCCCTGCTGCAGGCTGAGCAGACCCTCTCCGCCGCGGAGGGTCCCTGGAGGGGCTCCCTACTCGGCGCCGGACCCTGGGGGTGCTTTCAGGACTAAGGCGCGCCGGTGGGACACCCCGCCGCGGCCGGACAGCCCGTACAGTGGGGGTAGCTGCAGAAGCAGGGGCAATAACACACGCACCCACCTGCTCCTGCAACCAGCCAGGCCCCCGCACCTCCGCCTCCCTGCGCAGTATCTCCAGCATCTCCTCCACTGATAACGGCAGCGCTGACATGATCCTGCTCCGTTTACTTTCCCTGGCCGAATGACTCAGCCCCCCGCATCCTCCTCACTCTGACCAGCCGCCCCTCCCCCTCGTTCTCATGGCTACTCCCGCCCTTACTAACTTCCTACCTCTGCACCTTAACCCTTAACTCACCTGTCCACTCACACCCAAAACCCTCTTCATGACCGGCCTCCCCTTACAGCTGTGCTTCTTGTCCGGCCTCACTAGACTGTAAGCCACACCCATATCAGACCGTGTGATGGAGGTTACCAGGTGCAAAAGAATGTTTAAATGCCAGGTAAAAGTACATGGGGCCGGTGTATGGAATAGATTTTAGGAATCGGGAGATGGAAAAAGATGGTTGGTCGGTCCTCTTACTTCCAATTTGGGGCACTGCGCGTGCGACCGTGCAATGTACTGTGCCACGCTATATGAGTGGAGTGTTAAGTAGTACTATTCCTATCAGTTTAATCCCTGTTACGTCCCCTATCAGGGGCCGGTGTATGGAATAGATTTTAGGAACCGGGAGATGGAAAAAGATGGTTGGTTGGTCCTCTTACTTCCAATTTTGGCCACTGCGCGTGCGCCGTGCAATGTACTGTGCCAACCTATATGAGTGGTGGGCACTGGCAGTGGGCACAGTACAGTCAGTAAGCCTGACACACACTGGCAGGCAACTGCAATTATATTACAGAAAAAAAATTTCATTACTTTTTTATCTGCAAGGTACTGTGCCACCCGATATGAGTGGTGGGCACTGGCAGTGGACACAGTACAGTCTGTGGGGCTGAAACTCAATGGCAGGCAACTGCAATTATATTACAGAGAAAATATTAAATGACTTTTTTATCTGCAAGGTACTGTGCCACCCGATATGAGTGGTGGGCAGTGGGCACAGTACAGTCTGTGGGCCTGACACTCACTGGCAGGCAACTGCAATTATATTACAGAGAAAAAATGTTATGACTTTTTTATCTGCAAGGTACTGTGCAACCCGATATGAGTGGTGGGCACTGGCAGTGGGCACAGTACAGTCAGTGGACCTGACACACACTCGCAGGCAACTGCAATTATATTACAGAGAAAAAATTAAATGACTTTTTTATCTGCAAGGTACTGTGCCACCCGATATGAGTGGTGGGCACTAACAGTGGGCACAGTACAGTCAGTAAGCCTGACACTCACTGGCAGGCAACTGCAATTATATTACAGAGAAAAAATGTTATGACTTTTTTATCTGCAAGGTACTGTGCCACCCGATATGAGTGGTGGGCACTGGCAGTGGACACAGTACAGTCTGTGGGGCTGAAACTCAATGGCAGGCAACTGCAATTATATTACAGAGAAAATATTAAATGACTTTTTTTATCTGCAAGGTACTGTGCCACCCGATATGAGTGGTGGGCAGTGGGCACAGTACAGTCTGTGGGCCTGACACTCACTGGCAGGCAACTGCAATTATATTACAGAGAAAAAATGTTATGACTTTTTTATCTGCAAGGTACTGTGCCACCCGATATGAGTGGTGGGCACTGGCAGTGGGCACAGTACAGTCAGTGGACCTGACACACACTCGCAGGCAACTGCAATTATATTACAGAGAAAAAATTAAATGACTTTTTTATCTGCAAGGTACTGTGTCACCCGATATGAGTGGTGGGCAGTGGCAACAGTACAGTCTGTGGGCCTGACACTCACTGGCAGGCAATTGCAATTATATTACAGAGAAAAATTACATTACTTTTTTATCTGCAAGGTACTGTGCCACCCGATATGAGTGGTGGGCAGTGGGCACAGAACAGTCTGAGGGCCTGACACTCACTAAAAAGGGCTTTTTGGGGTGCTGTCAGGACGCTGTCCTTACAGCAGATCAGATGAGTCTTTGAGGACTGGAGTGGACACAGAACACTGGCCTAGCTAACGATTTCCCTATTAAATCAACAGCTGCTGCACTGTCCCTGCTCTCACTAACACTGCAGCTTCAGAATGAATCTAAGATGGATGTTGTCCTTGCTTTTTGATAGGAGGTGGGAGGGTCTGGGAGGGAGGGTATGCTGATTGGCTGGAATGTGTCTGCTGACTGTGAGGTACAGGGTCAAAGTTTGCTCAATGATGACATAGAGGGGGCGGACCAAACATCGCATATGTTCGCCAACCGCGGCGAACGCTAACAAGCGATGTTCGCCGGCGAATAGTTCGGGACATCTCTAATGATCATGTATTCAGCCATCGAATTAACGAGATGTATAATAAATTTTCTCAGAGGAGGTATCCTGGTGGGTTATTGCGTAGGTCTAGGGCCAGGGTCTCCTTGGTTGACAGAGTGTCCACATTTCAGTCTTCTTCTACAAGCAGGGATGCGGCATGTATCCCGTTTGTTTCCACTTATGACAACCACAGTGCTGAGAGAACACATGTTTTTAGAAAAGAGTGGCATATCCTTCATAGGGGTTTTCTGACTATACAGGAATTTGACAGTCCGCCATTGATGGCATACAAACGGGCACCAATTTCCGTGACAAGCTGATTAAGACTGACATTGGAGGTATTAGGGAATATGTTAAAGGTCGACACATTTGTACACCCTTACAGTGGCAAGACATACAACATTGCAGGATATTACACATGTCAGTCCAAGTTTGTAATCTATATGATTGTTTGTCCCTGCAGTTTGATCTATGTGGGAGAAACAACCATGGAAATTAGGGAGCGCATTAACAAACACAAAAGCACCATTAGGAAAAAAATGGTGGACAAACCGGTGGCTAAGCATTTTGTTGACTGTGGACACTCTGTCAGCCAATTGAGATTCAGGGTCATCGACTCTGTTGACGTCCCCAAGAGGGGTGGTGATAGGGAGCGCATGTTGAGGAAAAAAGAGCTGAAATGGATCTTTACATTACAATCGCTACAACCCCAGGGACTCAAGATTGAATTTTATGTAAACAATGTAGATAGATAGGTAGTGTTCTATTCATGTCTGACTCAGTATAGACAATGTTTTTAATGGTAGATTATGGTTTATTTGTATTATTTTGTTTTGATCACTAAGTTCACATGTCTATTCACAATATATATCTGTGTTGTGTATCTGATACATTGTTTCGTCCAGTTCCGTTGGATTTAAGCTTTTTTTCCCATATCAATCAAATTTTAGATGGCCATGGTCTATATGTGTCCGACCTCATGGAATATCTATCTAGATAAAGTGGATATATTGCTTTGCCCCTGTGTGGTTGTCTGTGTGTGAGACATGTTTTTGTCCCCATTGACACACACATGCCGAACAGTTAGGTCTGTTGATAGGACCTTCCAGTTGGTTGTACTTTTATGTGTGCAAAGGACCTTGCGCTCAACACGTGATCATCATGTGACTTGATGACACATTATGCACGTGACTGACGGCTACGCGTCACGGCGATAGCGCGATGACGTCATGGACATGCGCACTGCGATTGGCCAGACGCCGAGATGGGTGGGAATATGTCTAGCGTTATTGGACGATGTTTATATGTTTCAGGTACAGATTTATTTCATTATATGTTTCAGATGGCCTGATTACTGAAGAGGCTGTTTTTAATTGTACTGATGCATTGAGTGGTCTGAACTTTTTAATGATTGGCTCCAACTTGTGGTGGGATAGGTCACATATCTGTTTTTAACATTGACAGTTTTTACCTTTTGTATACTTGATATACTGCGTAGCCGAAACGTCATACTTTGTTTGTGTGTGCACTCAAGGCTTCCAATAAATGACGCACTGGATATGCTGCTGTGACTACCATCTTTCATTACTACAGACTTCCGTGTCTTTCTGGAGTCTTTCCTCTTCTCCGGGACACCAGGCAGTAGACCCTTCAGTTCACTCATCTTTTCCGGGGTCTCTTCTTTTGACCCTTCTGCAGCCTTCTTCAATGTCTTTATGATGACAACTAGTCCCTTCTCTATCGTATCTAGGGACCGTGTGGAGAGAGAGAAATCATCTTCATGATTGCAGCTGTACTGACAGGTCAGGTCATCTACCGCTGCCTGAATATGGGTCTCCGACACCAGGCCGGCGTCTCCCCACTCAACTCTAGTCACATCAGGTACAACTATCGTCTGGTTGCTACCCATAACTATGTCAATTTTGCAAGACCTCGACATGGCAGCCTCTCTCTCTGAGTTGCTATCGGCCAAGGCACATGCGTCACTTATATTACTTGTGTCATCATTAACAGTTCTGACCTCTAGGGGCACCGATGAGCTAATCCCCACATTGGACACTTCCCCAGCAACCATAAAACCCCATTGTACTGAATATCCACCTCTGGTACGTGTGGTACACCCTCTGGGCTCACAACATTAACCAGCATTTTTGTATCACATACATTTTTACCAGGAGGGGGCACTTCTCTCCTGATCACATCCTGAAAGGGAAAAGGCATGTCATCATCATATACTTCACATGACCTCACATTTTCATTTTTCACTTCAACTACATCACTGTTTTCAATGGTCCTTTCCCTTACACGTACCTTACAGGTACAAGTTCTGCAGGAGTTTTTGCACTCTCTGCAGAAGTGTCTCCATTACTCCACAACTCCCAGCATAAGGGAAAATTACACCCCAACACTCCCTCATGCATGAGCGTATCTGTAACATCAAGTTCATAAGTCCCTGTTCTCATTGGAGTCTGACGCTCAGTGAAAATCAGCGGATAGTCCTTAGCCGCACGACTCTCCAGCGCCTTTATTGTTTTACCAGTCTCAGGTTTCAATATTGTGCTCCCTCTTACCCGGGCTAGCATGGGATCCCGGATCCTTGTCATCCCAAAACTAACTTTGATCATGGGCAACTGAGGTAACACAGAAACCTTCTCCTCTGTAGATTTCTGCGAGGGAGCAATCACAGCAGGCTTATCCGCCTGTTCAGACACAGTTTTTTTTCTGTGTGACTTATTACCTATCGGCCCAGCAGGTATCAACTGCCGCCGGCTCACTGTCACTGGGTCTTCCACACAGTTAATAACAGGAACAGTCTTACCTTTCGTTGTCACGGGTTCAGCAGTCTCGGGAGACAAGGACATCCCACGGACATCTCTACCGAGACCATCCTCCAAAATCCAGCCTCTGGAGACCTGCCCTTGATTCCTGGTACCATGATCACCTGCAGACTCCTTACTCCAACAGTTGCTACCGGAAACAACTTGTCCTGTAGTTGAGACTCTTCCTGAATGGTCATTCCAGCCGCACCCTTTAGAATCTTGTGCACAGTCGCAGAGAAGATATGTACTCATGAGAACTGCACCGCTCTCCACCTCTTTGTCTTCCCGAAGGTTGCCTTTGGCAACAGCATATCTTTTCTTTTTATCAGGAGCTCCACTCCACAATTGCCCAAACAATGGAAAGTCCTTGCCCAGCACAAATTCCACTTCCAGGGTCTCACATTTTAACAGCTCCCATTGCACAGAGCCATACTCTGTCACAAAGGTCAGAGACACGGTGGCATCAGTCTCTGGCTCTCTCTCCAGAAAGTCCAGCGCTTCAGGCCTGACCCGAGACACCTGCTGGCGGGCATCTAGAGTGACCCCCAGCGGGATTCTCCCAATCACTAGCTCGCAGTCCTTCTCCCACGGATGATACCAAGCCACAGCCATTTTCACAGGTCACCTTTTTTTTATTTTATTTTTTATATTTGGCCAACTGGCCCTTTAAATCACCGCACAGCAAAATAGTAACAAGAGTTACAAGCCACAGCTCCACTGGCCAACAGCACAAGCCACAGCTCCACTGGACGAAAGAGACTTCCGGCTGTTTAAGCATCACACGGCAACAAAGCAGCACTCAGTAGCACCTGCTCTTTGTCTTGTTTTTGCCCCTAGCAACCGACTGTTGCCCTTCTTCCATGGACAACTTGCCCGCATCCTCCACCAAATGTAAGGGATCGCTGTACTTGGGAGGTCATTCTCACAAGAATCGTCGTCCACCGCAGCTTTCGGGGCCAAACATTGCATTTATTGGGACATTTTTCATACACTGAACAGTCCAGTTAATAATCACTGGGTGTGATGAGGTTCCCATATACATCAAAACAAAACAAATACCTGCCCGGCTGGGCTCTCACTACACCTGTTAACGTGGCCCTGACTCCCTGTTCACACACGGAACCCATATGCGGCTTTTTCTCAGACCGTAGTTCCCCAGCCTCTCAGGCTGTAATCAGTCCTGTACCTGTATAGGGAAGTGTGGCCCAACAGTCCTCCCGACTCCGGCCTTGTGACCCTTGAATCCCGGCGTCACGGCGTTCCCCAAACTTTGGGCTGTCACAGTGCCCTGGTCTCTCAGCCTGGCAAGCTGAGACCACACACAGAGCCTCTGCTCTGGGTCTCTGTATCTCACAGCATATCTGTTCCCAGACTGACCTACTCTGAGGCGCTTTATGCCAACCTGATTACAGCAGACCTCACCTGCGATCACCTCAGGTAGAAAGGAAAACCCGTACTGGAAGGGTGTGGACTGGCAACTCTCTCTACCAAGCCTAGCCACCAGTCCAAGTAAAATCCAGCCCAGAAAATGTATTCAAAAATGTCTCAGCAAACTATGCTTTGCTGAGACTACTGCCACTCTCTGGATTTTATCTGTCTCGCCCATCTGAGGTACTTGAAGTGGGACAACACACCTTCCAGCACTGTTCACATTACCACAGTACGCTGAATGTATAATTTTTGGAGCCTGTAGTTCAATGGCCTGCTGTAAAATTGATATCCAATGACCGTGTAATCTACCTCCAGCCACATACTTGTTCTTTTATGTATGCTGAATGCATAATTTTTGGGGCCTATAGTACACTGGCCTGCTGGAAAATTGATATCCAATGACTGTGTAATCTACCTCCAGCCACATACTTACTTGTTCTTTTATGTACGCTGAATTCATAATTTTTGGGGCCTGTAGTACAATGGCCTGCTGGAAAATGAATATCCAATGACCGTGTATTCTACATCCAGCAACATACTTACTTGTCCTTTTATGTACGTTGAATGAATAATTGTTGCGGATTTTTTTCGTTAGCCATGTTTTTAATCCAATTTAATATTTTTAGTTCTTTTAACCGCTTGCCGCCACGCTAACGCCGAAAGGCGTCATCGCGGCGGCTCCCCCAGGCTACGCTAACGCCAATAGGCGTCATCTCGCGTGAGCCGAGATTTCCTGTGAACGCGCGCACACAGGCGCGAGCACTCACAGGAACGGAAGGTAAGAGAGTTGATCTCCAGCCTGCCAGCGGCGATCGTTCGCTGGCAGGCTGGAGATGTGTTTTTTTTAACCCCTAACAGGTATATTAGACGCTGTTTTGATAACAGCGTCTAATATACCTGCTACCTGGTCCTCTGGTGGTCCCCTTTGTTTGGATCGACCACCAGAAGACACAGGTAGCTCAGTAAAGTCCCACCAAGCACCACTACACTACACTACACCCCCCCCCGTCACTTATTAACCCCTTATTAGCCCCTGATCACCCCATATAGACTCCCTGATCACCCCCCTGTCATTGATTACCCCCCTGTCATTGATCAACCCCCTGTAAAGCTCCATTCAGACGTCCGCATGATTTTTACGGATCCACTGATAGATGGATCGGATCCGCAAAACGCATCCGGACGTCTGAATGAAGCCTTACAGGGGCGTGATCAATGACTGTGGTGATCACCCCATATAGACTCCCTGATCACCCCCCTGTCATTGATTACCCCCCTGTCATTGATTACCCCCCTGTAAAGCTCCATTCAGACGTCCGCATGATTTTTACGGATCCACTGATAGATGGATCGGATCCGCAAAACGCATCCGGACGTCTGAATGAAGCCTTACAGGGGCATGATCAATGACTGTGGTGATCACCCCATATAGACTCCCTGATCACCCCCCTGTAAAGCTCCATTCAGATGTCCGCATGATTTTTACGGATGCACTGATAGATGGATCGGATCCGCAAAACGCATCCGGACGTCTGAATGAAGCCTTACAGGGGCATGATCAATGACTGTGGTGATCACCCCATATAGACTCCCTGATCACCCCCCTGTAAAGCTCCATTCAGATGTCCGCATGATTTTTACGGATGCACTGATAGATGGATCGGATCCACAAAACGCATCCGGACGTCTGAATGAAGCCTTACAGGGGCATGATCAATGACTGTGGTGATCACCCCCCTGTCATTGATTACCCCCCTGTCATTGATTACCCCCCTGTAAAGCTCCATTCAGACGTCCGCATGATTTTTACGGATCCACTGATAGATGGATCGGATCCGCAAAACGCATCCGGACGTCTGAATGAAGCCTTACAGGGGCGTGATCAATGACTGTGGTGATCACCCCATATAGACTCCCTGATCACCCCCCTGTCATTGATTACCCCCCTGTCATTGATTACCCCCCTGTAAAGCTCCATTCAGACGTCCGCATGATTTTTACGGATCCACTGATAGATGGATCGGATCCGCAAAACGCATCCGGACGTCTGAATGAAGCCTTACAGGGGCGTGATCAATGACTGTGGTGATCACCCCATATAGACTCCCTGATCACCCCCCTGTCATTGATTACCCCCCTGTCATTGATTACCCCCCTGTAAAGCTCCATTCAGACGTCCGCATGATTTTTACGGATCCACTGATAGATGGATCGGATCCGCAAAACGCATCCGGACGTCTGAATGAAGCCTTACAGGGGCATGATCAATGACTGTGGTGATCACCCCATATAGACTCCCTGATCACCCCCCTGTCATTGATTACACCCCTGTCATTGATCACTCCCCCTGTCATTGATCACCCCCTATAAGGCTCCATTCAGACATTTTTTTGGCCCAAGTTAGCGGAATTATTATTTTTTTTTTCTTACAAAGTCTCATATTCCACTAACTTGTGTCAAAAAATAAAATCTCACATGAACTCACCATACCCCTCACGGAAACCAAATGCGTAAAATTTTTTAGACATTTATATTCCAGACTTCTTCTCATGCTTTAGGGCCCCTAGAATGCCAGGGCAGTATAAATACCCCACATGTGACCCCATTTCGGAAAGAAGACACCCCCAGGTATTCCGTGAGGGGCATATTGAGTCCATGAAAGATCGAAATTTTTGTCCCAAGTTAGCGGAACGGGAGACTTTGTGAGAAAAAAATTAAAAATATCAATTTCCGCTAACTTGTGCCAAAAAAAAAAAATTTCTATGAACTCGCCATGCCCCTCATTGAATACCTTGGGGTGTCTTCTTTCCAAAATGGGGTCACATGTGGGGTATTTATACTGCCCTGGCATTCTAGGGGCCCCAAAGCGTGAGAAGAAGTCTGGTATCCAAATGTCTAAAAATGCCCTCCTAAAAGGAATTTGGGCACCTTTGCGCATCTAGGCTGCAAAAAAGTGTCACACATCTGGTATCGCCGTACTCAGGAAAAGTTGGGGAATGTGTTTTGGGGTGTCATTTTACATATACCCATGCTGGGTGAGAGAAATATCTTGGTCAAATGCCAACTTTGTATAAAAAAATGGGAAAAGTTGTCTTTTGCCAAGATATTTCTCTCACCCAGCAAGGGTATATGTAAAATGACACCCCAAAACACATTCCCCAACTTCTCCTGAATACGGCGATACCACATGTGTGACACTTTTTTGCAGCCTAGGTGGGCAAAGGGGCCCATATTCCAAAGAGCACCTTTAGGATTTCACAGGTCATTTACCTACTTACCACACATTAGGGCCCCTGGAAAATGCCAGGGCAGTATAACTACCCCACAAGTGACCCCATTTTGGAAAGAAGACACCCCAAGGTATTCCGTGAGGGGCATGGCGAGTTCCTAGGATTTTTTATTTTTTGTCACAAGTTAGTGGAAAATGCTGATTTTTATTTTTTTTTTTTTTCATACAAAGTCTCATATTCCACTAACTTGTGACAAAAAATAAAAACTTCCATGAACTCACTATGCCCATCAGCGAATACCTTGGGGTGTCTTCTTTCCAAAATGGGGTCACTTGTGGGGTAGTTATACTGCCCTGGCATTCTAGGGGCCCAAATGTGTGGTAAGGAGTTTGAAATCAAATTCTGTAAAAAATGACCTGTGAAATCCGAAAGGTGCTCTTTGGAATATGGGCCCCTTTGCCCACCTAGGCTGCAAAAAAGTGTCACACATCTGGTATTGCCGTACTCAGGAGAAGGTGGGGAATGTGTTTTGGGGTGTCATTTTACATATACCCATGCTGGGTGAGAGAAATATCTTGGCAAAAGACAACTTTTCCCATTTTTTTATACAAAGTTGGCATTTGACCAAGATATTTATCTCACCCAGCATGGGTATATGTAAAAAGACACCCCAAAACACATTCCTCAACTTCTCCTGAATACAGAGATACCAGATGTGTGACACTTTTTTGCAGCCTAGGTGGGCAAAGGGGCCCACATTCCAAAGAGCACCTTTCGGATTTCACAGGTCATTTTTTACAGAATTTGATTTCAAACTCCTTACCACACATTTGGGCCCCTAGAATGCCAGGGCAGTATAACTACCCCACAAGTGACCCCATTTTGGAAAGAAGAGACCCCAAGGTATTTCGTGATGGGCATAGTGAGTTCATAGAAGTTTTTATTTTTTGTCACAAGTTAGTGGAATATGAGACTTTGTAAGAAAAAAATAAATAAATAAATAAATCATCATTTTCCGCTAACTTGTGACAAAAAATAAAAAGTTCTATGAACTCACTATGCCCATCAGCGAATACCTTAGGGTGTGTACTTTCCGAAATGGGGTCATTTGTGGGGTGTTTGTACTGTCTGGGCATTGTAGAGCCTCAGGAAACATGACAGGTGCTCAGAAAGTCAGAGCTGCTTCAAAAAGCGGAAATTCACATTTTTGTACCATAGTTTGTAAACGCTATAACTTTTACCCAAACCATTTTTTTTTACCCAAACATTTTTTTTTTATCAAAGAAATGTAGAACTATAAATTTAGAGCAAAATTTCTATATGGATCTCGTTTTTTTTGCAAAATTTTACAACTGAAAGTGAAAAATGTCATTTTTTTGCAAAAAAATCGTTAAATTTCGATTAATAACAAAAAAAGTAAAAATGTCAGCAGCAATGAAATACCACCAAATGAAAGCTCTATTAGTGAGAAGAAAAGGAGGTAAAATTCATTTGGGTGGTAAGTTGCATGACCGAGCAATAAACGGTGAAAGTAGTGTAGTGCCGATTTGTAAAAAAGGGCCTGGTCTTTAGGGGGGTATAAACCTGTGGTCCTTAAGTGGTTAAACATATGTATTTGACCTGTATTTGTTGTGGCCTGCAGTAAAATTAATATCCATTGACTGTGTAATATACCTCCCGCCACATAATCACTTGATCTTTTCTGTCCGGTGAATGCCTAATGTTTGGGGCCTGTAGTCCAGTGGCCTACAGTAACATTTTTATCCATTGACCGCATAATATACCTCGAGCAACATAATCAGTATTTTCTTTTATGTCAGATAAATGCCTAATTTTTAAGGCCCGTACTCCCGTGGCCTAAAATAAAAAGTTTCTAGGCTCCAACAGGGCACATTTCAGAGAATTTCTCTTTAAAAATGTACCCTGATTAAGACACATATTTTTGGGGGGATTTTTTGGCATTGATCCCCCCCCCCCCAGTATGTCACTGTCCATGTTGTGGGACTATTTGTACACTGCTACTAAGTATTTGGTGGCTGAAAATATGAGCTGAATGTTTTTCAGGTTCGCCTGTGTAACATCCCAGAGTATGTCACTAAACTTCTGGTCCCCTGCTTCATAATGTCAAGTGTTAATGTGTTGTCAACTGATGTAATATAACTCTGCATTGCCATGTCTATGTTTGAATTGTATATACTTGCTGTAATTTCCATGTACACCAGCAGGTGGCAGCAATATGTAGGCTAACCATAGCTAGTTAATAGACCTAGCTGGAACAGACCATTCCAGGCTAGCTTCCCCCTATCTGAGGAGGAGTGGAATGTTCCCACATCCTACTTCAGAGGGAGGACAGAAAGTTCTAGCAGTGTACCAGCCACCCCCTGTTGGGGTAGGCTGTGTGAATAGGAGCTCCCAGAAACAGGGACCCCAACTAAGGATCCAAGCCTCTGCTGAGGCCCAAGATCAACCTTCCCAGCCTGAGTCCCTTACCTCAGCTGGTAGACCAAGGAAGCAGCCAACTTCAGAACTATCAGATCTCCAGGAAGCCACCATCATACCCTGCGAGCAGTCCTGTAAGTACAGATTCCAGAACAAGGAGAAGATAAGTACCTCCATAGCTAGTCAGGCCCAAACCAAGCAGACAATAGACAGAGCAGAAGACAGATACCTGCCAGATTCTTAAAGGCGTATGTACCAGATGCAGAATATATATATAATTCCTGCCACATATTGCCAATACCTGCTGGGATCCTAGACTAAAGCTGTAACATTGAATGGATCTAAAGCTGCATATATAATAACATCAAGTAAAGACAAGTTGGACCCTCTTTTCTGTGTGGAATTCCATCATTCCTCCATTACTCTTATTTACAGCACTCAATTTTGTTGCATGTGAGCCAGGATACAGGAGTCCAGCCGTACTACAGGTAGGAGACACCGTTGACACAATACAGAGACAATATCCCCCTCTGGCATTCCTAACCTAGTACGTGTGCTCATACCATCTTAAAGGGCCCTTTTACAGTACCTGCGCAAGCTGCAACTGGCGTCATGAACTTATTTACATCTAAACCTGACCCCCTGCATAGCAGCCCCAACTGACCCAGTGTCCTGCTCATTGCACCTGCCAATAAAGTGAATGGTGCCCGCGGCGGACTTGCGGTTCGCGAACATTTGATCACGTTCGCCAACCGTCCCGGCCGATGTTCGTCCATCACTTCCCTGAATCATCAGGGGACAGGGTATCTACAAAAGAGAAAGAAATATATACATGTATTAAAGTGATCAGCAAAGATACTGGTGTCAATGAAAAATATACTGGGGTGGGCTAGTGGTCCTATTCCCTCCCCCTCGTAGAAAAACTGAACGTTTATGTTACCTGTGTCAATGTTACCGGCTGCAGGGTTTACTGCAGCAAACGCCGGTGCCCGCAGCAGGAGACGCCACTCCGCGCATCAGTAAAGAGTATGGGAACGGTTTGCGCCAGCCTAGGTATAGTCAAAAGATAAAAAATACACATTTAAAGGACATTTATTGGGAAGACTTCCCATGGTGGGCATAATATAGAGTCGCCTAAGGACGAGGCAAAGTGATTACAGTATCAATATGGGGCATGACCTCATATAATGATTGTACTTTATGTTTGATATTTCACACAAAAGCAGGGAGTACGGTATATATTGGATAGTAGGATCACAAAAAGCAGCCAAAATTAATCTGCTTATTTAGTTCTTGGGAAGACTTCCCATGGTGGACATAATATAGAGTCACCTAAGAACGAGGCAACTTGATTGAAGTATGAATATGGGGTATAACCTCATACAATGATTGTACTTTATATTTGATGTTTCACACAAAAACAGGGAGTATATATTAGATGGTAAGATCACAAAAAACATCCAAAATTAAGCTGCTCATTTAGTCCGCATGGGTTCGCAGTCTGCAATTTGAAGATTCACCAGGCTTCCATCTGCAGGATCTTTTTATCCCAATCCCCCCTCTCATTGGGCGGGGGATTTTTTCAACACCAACAAAGTGGATCTCTTTCGTGCTGCCCCCATGTGATTCCAAAACATGTCTGGCAACTGTGGTGTCCCTTTAATTTCAGATGTCCCCAATATGTTCTCCAATACGTCGACACAGCTCTCTGCGTGTCTTGCCCACGTATTGGATACCACAACAGCATGTGATCAAGTAAATGACTCCCATTGTATGACAATTTATAAAATCCCGAATTCTATAACTTCATTTACACTGCTCTTAAAGGATTTAATTTTTTCAATGTGGTCACAGAATGCACATTTGCCACACTGATAGCATCCTAGTGTGGGGCTACTTAGCCAGCTATTTAGATCTTTTTTCCTCCCCTTCTGTATGTAATCGAGGGTTGAGGGCCTATGACATCACGCAGGTCAGGGTCCATCAGAAGGATGTCCCATTGTTTGGCAATGGTTTCCTTCACCCGTCTATGCGTAGTATCAAATGCCCCTTTGAGCCTAATCAGCTTTTGGGATTTTCCTTTTCCTTCATTCACTTTCAACAGTTTTGTACGTTCCTCTCTGAAGCGTGTTCTTAGGTGATTAGCCTGGTTTACAAACTCTTGTTCCTCCGAACAATTGCGTTGGAGTCTCAGGTACTGTCCGGTGAGTATCCCCCTCTTTAATGGGGTTGGGTGATTACTTTCCCACCGTAATAAGGAGTTTGTGGCCATGGGTTTTCTGTAAATCGTAGTTGATATACCACCCTTCTCTGATCTGCTAATAGGTATGTCCAAGAAAGGGAGTTTATCTTTAGTTATTTAAAAATTGAATCTGAGATTTATAGAGTTAGTATTCAAACTTTGTACAAAATCACTGAAGTCTTCTCTGGACCTGCTCCATATGACAAAAATGTCATCAATGAAGCGGGTTCAGAGGACAATGTTGGAAGTACCTGTTAGGGGAACATCCCCAAACACTAGTGTCTCCTCCCACCAGCCCAGGAGCAAATTTGCATATGATGGCGAACAAGAACTGCCCATTGCAGTGCCCCTGAGCTGGTGGTAGAAACATCCGTCAAACAGAAAATAATTTCTGGTAAGGACAAATTCCAACAGTTCTCTCACAAAGATATTGTGTGACAATAACTGTTGGCCCTCAGGAAGTGTTCAAGTGCTCTCAGTCCAATGTCATGAGAGATGGAGGAGTAAAGGGCCTCAACATTAATAGATACGAGCCACCAATCCCCCTCCAAGGAGAACCCCTCAAGACGTAACAAGAGGTCCCCTGTGTCCCGGATATAGGATTGGAGACTCAGCACAAACGGTCTTAAGATCTTGTCAATGTAAATCCCACCGTTTTGTGTCAAGCCACCTATAACCGAGACTATAGGGCGTCCCTTAAGAGGAGATGTCCCCTTATGGACTTTAAGGAGACAGTAGAATGTCGGTGTCATCGGATGGGTAGGGAATAGGTAATGCCATTCGTCCTCACTGATGAGTTTATTTGTTTTTGCCCTCAAAAGTATCCCTTTCAGCTCCTCTCTATATTGTGCAGTCTGATTTGCCTTCAGACATTCATAGCCTTCCCTGTCTTTTAAAATTATCTTGCACATGTCTGCGTAACCGCTAGTATTCATTATTACGATATTCCCCCCTTTGTCCGGGGGTTTGATGGTGACGGATCTGTCGTTTTCTAGGGATTTAAGGGCCCTTCGTTCTTCTGAACTAATGTTGGATAATATGGGTTTGGAGTCTATACCTACCAAATCTCTAGTGGTGTTTCTCAGGAAAATATCGATGCACGATACATCGGTTTGGGGGGGCATTTTACAACTCTTGTTTTTTAGTTCCATAAATGGACCTTCCCCCCTTAGGTGAGTTGACTCCTTCTCCAATCCATATAGTACTTTTATATCATTCAGTATCTTGACTGGAATGCCCAGATCTCGACTCTCCTTCCTATTCTGTAACTGGAAATGCTTATGCCAGCGTAACTTCCTGGCGAAAAGATTTAAAACCTTTACCCAGTTAAATAGGTTAAAGTGAGATGTCGGTACAAATGATAGTTAACATTTTAAACTTGACATTTCTGATTCTGTGATGTTATGTGAGAACAAATTGATTATTAATGTCTCCGATTCCCTCAATCCTGACTCTGTAGGGTTATGTTTCTGTTACTTTTTTTTTTTTTTTTAAGATGTATCTTAAAAGCAAAGCATGATTTTCACTGTGCTTAAGTACAAAAGAAGAATCAAAATAATTACATGCTTTTGAATTCATCTTGTACAGAAGAAGAGTAACATATTCTACTTAATATAACAGTAATCTCTGTCCAAAGCATATAACTTTGCCCCCCGTTCCCCCCCCCCCTTCTGGATGTGTACTCGTCCCAGATAACACTGCTCAGTCCCTGAAAACTGCTAAGGATTTCCATTTAGGATGACTGAGTTACCTTCAAGTTACCTAATCTTCCTTTCAAGTCAGTAAGCGGGTACCATTCCGTGTACTGAAAATTTTTCATAATTTTCTGAATTTCAGCTTCTAATAGCTGCTTACTAATATAAACCTTCCACTTATCAAAGAAATGTGACGTTTTACAGGACTTTTGTTTTTCTGTTTCTAATTGATCCATCAATAGGAAGTATCTCATTTGTACTTGAACTTCTGCAATTGAGGGAGCTTTAGATTGTAACCACGAGCTCAATAGACATCTGAGTGCCATCAGTAAAGCTCCATCCGCCAACCTGGGTACTACCAAATTATCTGTGAATTCATGAAACAGAACTACCAGAGGTTCAAGTGGTAGGTCTAATTGCCATACTCTCTTTATCCAGGCGAGCGTTTCCTTCCAGAATATAACTACTTGTGGACATTCCCAGATACAGTAGTTCAATCCCGCTTTGGATAAATGGCATTTAGGGCATTCTGTTATCCCATCAGGGAGGCTATTTTTGAATGGAATGTTAAAGGCATAAATTGCCCTGCGTAGCAGTTTAAAGTGGGATTCTCTCCATTTTTCACATGGGACTACTCTCCTCACTCTCTCCCATCCTCCCATGATTTTATCAATTCATTCACTAGGGCCCAAGAGTGATTTCCATCCCTGGAATCTTCTAGTAGACAGTCTATTATCGCCCTTTTCTCTCAGGGTTTTGAAGATGTCAGACAGTGATACTTTATTTTCCATTTATTTCAGAAAAATGTCAGAGGGATTGGAAATGTATTCATTCTGCAAGTCCCTCAATCTAGACCCGCAAAAATTCTTAACTTGGTAGTACTGTAAAAATTGCTCCCTAGGAAGCCCATTTTATTTTGTAATTCCCCTAGCGATAAATATCTAGGTTCTGCCTCATGAATAATATGCGACATTTTGTGGATACCTAGCAATTTCCAGGGTTGAAACAACTAAATCTCTCCTGTGATTTCCCATCCCTATAGTCATCAGCTCGCATTTGCCTTGATATACTTTGAAGCCTGAGAAGGAGCCAAATTCCCTCATGACATCAAAGATCTTCTTAATATCCCTTTGTGGATTTGATAAGAACATACTGATGTCATCTGCGAATAATGAGAGTTTAATCTCCTGTTTACCTATTTGGATACCTTTGAATATTTCTGTGGACTCCAGTAATCTAGCTAATGGTTCAATTGCTATATTGAATAATAGAGGAGACAAGGGGCACCCTTGTCTGGTCCCTTTTAAAAGTGAAAAAGGGGTGGAAAAAAATCCTGGCATTGCAATCTGCGCTTTAGGGGATCTATATAAAGCGCTGACATATGTCCTAAAAACCCCTGGATTCCGCATTCTATCCATTACATTTCCCAACCAATTCCAACTTATATTATCAAATGCTTTTTCAGCATCAATTATTAACAAAGCTGGAAATGTTGGAGCATTTGCTTTCCTGTTAACATGATCCAGTACAGATAGAACTCTGCGAATATTAAACACAGCCGATTGTCCCTTCACAAAATCCACCTGGGATGTTGTAGTGTACGGGGACGGTAATGCCCGTCACTACAAAAGGGTCACTTGGTGTGCTGTCGTGTCCCCTTATTTATGGGGAGGTTGGTTATAACTTGTAATTGAATGTAATGCTATGTATTTCCCTGTTACTGTGAAACTTGCATGTACAGGCCTACTAGGGGTGTCATTCCAGCTCTTAGTCATTAGAGGGAGCTAGGGAGCCCTAGTTTATATAAGGCCCAGTCAGGGAAAGGAAAGGGAGTCTAGTCTAAAGTCAGTCTACAGCAGTTGGAGTTTAGACTATGTCAGAGACAAGTCCAGGCCTGAAGCCTGCGGACCAGGAGAGGGTATGGTAGTCCCTGTAACCGGGTTCCAAATCCAAGGAGAAGGTTCCCCTCCTGAATTTATATATGCAGAAGCAGGAAGACCACTGTTAAACAGCCTGGGAGTTCAGAAGTTTCTAGAGCCTGAGGAAGCTGAGAGAGACAGAGGCAAGCCAAGGAAAGCAAGAGGTACTTAAGACAACAGAGGAGGTACTTTATAAAGATAAAACCAAGGATATACGCCAGAGCTAGGGCATTGGACCTTGGAGAAGAGTTTCTATGTTCCAGGATCAGTCAGGAATAGAGTGCAAGCTGCCTGTACTGCAAGTCCTGTGTTTAACACTCTGAAGTCACCTTGCTATAACTGTATTGCCTGCATCAGCTGTATTGAAAAATCGACTGTATGCAAAGGAACTGCGTTTCCGTTAATGTCCCTATATATGATAACTACTAAAGTTGGAGTTCTGCTTTAACATCAAGTGTTCCTCAGTTATTCCTGCGATCAGCAAACGGCGTGCCACCGTTTAATTGGCACTGGCGTCACGAACATTTCCTATCATCCCCTGCCCTTGCAGAGAGTCAGCCGTCTCAGGTTAGTGTCTATTGCACTACAACACCCAGGAACATTTCTAAACACAACTTGAGTACGCTGCAATGTTCCAATCAGCGATGGCAAAATATTGGCCAACCTATCCGCCATTATTTTAGAAAGTATTTTGACATCCACGTTTATAAGGGATATAGGACGGTAGGAAGCAGGAAGAAAGGGGTCTTTTCCTGATTTGGGTAATAATTTGATATGTGCTAAATTGCTTGTTTCTGTCAGATTTTGGCCATCCAGTATTCTATTATAGTTATCTACCAGTATCTGTGAAATTTAATCTCTAAGGATCTTAAATAATTCTCCCGAGAAACCGCCAGGTCCCGGGGCCTTCCCTAATTTCAATGTTCGTATAGTTGACATCACTTCCTCAGTCGAAATAAACTGATTGAGTGAAGCTAGTTGTTCTGCCTTCACATCTGGAAGAGAGATCTTGTCAAGAAAAGTAGTAGGGGGATGCTGGGCCTCAGGATCTATAGTGTATAACTTCTGATAAAATTCTCTGAATATCTCCACCACCTTTCTGGGGTCTTTTTGAAGATGTCCCTGAGAATCTTTCAATGACGGTAATTGTATGGGTCCTCTGGCGCCTTTTATCCAATCTCGCCAAGATTCTCCCTGACTTATTTCCGAATTTGAATAACCTAGACTCTTTTTGGGATTTATACATATCTTCCCACCTTACGAACCAGAGTTCGAAGTCTTTCTTCGCTACCCTCCAAATTAATCTATTATCGCTTGTGGGAGAGGCCAAGAATGTGACATACGCCTTCCGTAATGACAGTGCTGCTTCATCTAGTTTTGCCCTAGTCTTGTTTTTTAGTGAGTGCACATAAGATATAATTTTTCCCTTTAAAACTGCCTTCGCTGTGTCCCAAAGTAAGGAGGGATTGTCCCTATGTTCTGCGTTGTCCTGTAAGTATTCTATAATCCATCCCTTTAACAGATCTCTAAAATATGTTCCTGTTTCTTAGTGGTTAGGGGGGTTACTGTTCTAAAAAATAGGCTAGTTTAGCCGAGTTACGGCCTCCCCTGCCTCTAGAGTCTAGACTACCCCCCCCCACCCCATTGTTTAATTGTATAGGTCTCTTTTTGGAATCTTCCCAAATTCCTCTCATTTTAGAAAGTATTTATTAATAGTAACTAGTAATGTATTTGTAATGCAAGGCACCAACAAACAGACCAGTGATGAAAGCAAAAAGGTGTTTATTCACCAGAAACATAAACGTCCAGGACACTTGCTGGTAACAAGGAATAATAACAAAAAACCAGGCAAGGAGATTCCAGGAATAGTCCCAACCAGTGCTGAATGATGCTGTGCACTTGGCAGTCGAGTCACTCCAGATCTTGGGTCCGCTGCAAAGGACAAAGTTCCTGGCAGTCTTCAGTCACTAGCAGTTGTGACCTATACCTGGTTGAGGGAAAATAACAGTGGGCACTGATCACCCTGAGAGACCTCCTTTTAAATGCCTGCTGACCAATCCCAGGGTGCCAAGTGTCCACTACCATAGGTGAACAAATTGCCCTGCACCTGAGTACATGGCCTAAGGCAATCACAAGTTGATTAACCCATGGCTGGCTCCCTAATCCACTTTGCTCTTGTGAGTCAGTATATTATGCGCCACTGGTCGACGAAGCGCATAAGAAGCGCGTACTCGCGACCGTGTATCCCTTTGCGAACCTGCCCTCGTGCGTACGCACGGACGCATGATTGACTCAGCGCGAGTATGCGAGCGCGTGGACCCAGATGCGGAAACGGAAGTCGCAGGAGACACCGGAGACAACCCTGGCCGCGGCGTCTTGTCACTCGCCTGGCCACTCTGTCCCCGGGACTCCGACGGTCCTCCCCTCCGATGTCCACGCGAACGCATCCCCGCACTGGTTCGCAAAGGGGTCAGCGCTGGTGCATCAGAGACACGCATAACCTGTCCCGCAACTCCACGAGGACCCCTCTTGGTTCCCCTGGAGTGCAAAGCAGGTGAGGATCTTACATTACCCCCCCCTCGAGGAGGCGGCTCTGAAGACTCCAAGCAAGCTTTCCCCGGATTATCCCGGTGAAAGGCTGACACCAACTCATCCGCATGCACCTGGCGAGCAGGTATCCAACATCTCTCCTCCGGACCAAAACCCTTCCAGTCCACCAAGTATTGAAGAGACCTTTGGACAAAACGAGAGTCCAAAATTCTGTTCACCTCGAACTCCGGTACCCCTTGGACCTCCAGCGGGGATGGGGTCTGAATGAAGGGAGCGGAGTCGGCTGCCGATTTGAGAAGTGAAACATGAAAGGTGTTCACTCCTCGGATCGACGGTGGAAGAGCAACCTTGTACGTAACTCGGTTGATCTTTTGTGTCACTGGGTATGGGCCAATGAATCGAGGACCCAACTTGGAAGATGGCTGACGCAGCGGAATGTTCCGGGTGGAGACCCACACCTGATCTCCCACCTTAAACTTTTGCTCTACGGTGCGATGACGATCAGCAAATTTCTTCTGTTGCGCCACCGCACTGCGGAGATTCCGCTGGGCCGATGACCAAATGGGACGTCTATCCTCGAACCATTGATCCACCACCGGCGAGTCAGTGGAGGGTCCGGCCAAAGAAGAGAGTCTTGGATCCCTGCCCCCCACGCACCTGAACGGAGACATCTTAGTGGAAGCATGCTCAGAGTTGTTATAAGCCACCTACGCAAAGGGTAGATACGCTGCCCATTCCTCCTGGCAGTCTGACACGAAGCACCGGAGATATTGTTCCAGGGTCTGGTTAGTCCTTTCCGTCTGACCGTTGGTCTCTGGGTGAAAACCAGAAGAAAAAGACAAATTAATACCCAATCGGGAGCAGAAAGAACGTCAGAAGCGAGAGATGAATTGCACTCCTCTGTCTGAAACAATGTCATCCGGCGCTCCGTGTAATCGAAAGACATGATTCAAGAACAGATCTGCCAATTCTCTGGCCGAGGGCAATCCAGGGAGTGGGATAAAATGGGCCATTTTACTAAAACGGTCCACCACTACCCAGATTACCGTACTTCCAGAGGACCTTGGCAAATCTGTGATGAAATCCATGGAAATGTGAGTCCATGGAGCCTGGGGAATTGGCAGTGGGAGTAAAGTCCCAGAAGGGGCAGACCGGGACGGTTTACATCTGGCACAAACAGTACATGCCTGGATATAGGCCTTAACATCCACGGACATGTTGGGCCACCACACGTGACGTTTAACAAGGGCAAGTGTTTTCTTAACACCCAAATGCCCGGCAGACTTTGAGTCATGAAGCTGTTGGATGACCTTCAATCGAAGGTTAATGGGTACAAACCATCGACCCTCGGGTTTGTCAGGTGGACTCTCTGCCTGTGAAGGCTCAAGAAGAGAGGACAAGTCCTCCATTACTTCTGCGGCCCCCAGGGCAGCAAGAAAACATTTAGTTGGGAGAATGGTTTCTGGCTCAGAGTCCAGGACGGAAGCAGCCTCAGGGAAGCAGCGGGACAGGGCATCTGCCTTCACGTTTTTGGAACCTGGTTTATAAGTGAGGCGGAAATTGAAGTGGGTGAAAAACAATGCCCACCGGGCTTATTGGGAGTTGAGTCTTTTGGCACTCTCTAGATACTCCAAATTTTTGTGGTCAGTGTAAACCGTGATGGGATGTTCTGCACCCTCTAGCCAATGTCTCCACTCTTGAAAAGCCAATTTTACTCCCAGAAGCTCTCTGTTGCCGATATCATAATTACACTCGGCTGGAGAGAGCTTCCGAGAGAAGAAGGCACAGGGATGTAACCTCTCAGGGTCCCCAGAATACTGTGAGAGAACTGCCCCTACACCGACCTCTGAGGCATCGACCTCGAGAACAAAAGGTCTGGAGGTGTCTGGATGAGTAAGAATTGGTGCCGTGCAAAAGGCCTGTTTCAGCGTCTCAAAGGCTCTGACTGCCTCTCTCGTCCACTTAGAAGGATTAGCTCCCTTCTTAGTGAGGTTGGTGAGAGGTACTACTATCGCAGAAAAATTCTTAATAAACTTGCGGTAGAAGTTGGCAAAGCCTAAGAAACGCTGCAACCCCTTAAGATCCTTAGGCTGAGGCCAATCCAAGACAGCAGAAAGTTTGGATGGGTCCATAGCCAATCCCTTTTCTGAGATAATGTACCCCAGGAAAGGCAATTCCTTCACCTCAAACAGACACTTCTCAAGTTTGGCATAGAGGCGGTTCTCCCTCAGCTTCTGGAAAACCTGACACACGTGTCTCCGATGAGAGCCCAGATCCGAAGAGTAGATTAGTATGTCATCTAGATAGACAACAACACATCTATCCAAGAAATCTCTGAGAACATCGTTGATGAACTCCTGGAAGACCGCGGGAGCATTACAGAGACCGAAAGGCATCACGAGATACTCGTAATGCCCGTCTCTGGTATTAAATGCGGTCTTCCATTCGTCACCCTCTCTAATGCGAACTAAATTATAAGCACCCCTTAAATCGAGTTTGGTGAAGACTCGGGCCCCTGCCACCTGAGAAAACAGATTAATCAGAGGCAGTGGATACCGATTCTTCACCGTAATCCGATTAAGGGCACGATAATCGATGCAAGGTCTCAAGCCTCCATCCTTCTTCTCCACAAAGAAGAATCCAGCTCCAGCAGGGGAAGTGGATGGACGAATGAAATTCTTCTCAAGGTTCTCTTTAATATACTCCCGCTGAGCCTGAACCTCAGGCCCAGTGAGATTATAAAGATGCCCTCGTGGTGGCATGGTACCTGGCAACAGGTCTATAGGATAATCATATGACCTGTGGGGAGGTAACACATCAGCCCCCTGAGGACTGAACACATCTCGGAAATTATGATACTGCTGTGGTAAAGTACTTAATACTTCCATGGAGGCTAGTGACAGGTCGGGACGAATGCACTTAGTAAGGCATTCCGTACTCCACTGACAAATAAGACCCGAGCGCCAGTCCACTACTGGATTATGGAGCCTTAACCAAGGGAGACCCAAAATCACGGGAGTGGATGGCATGTCAAGGACAAAAAGGCTTAAGGTCTCCCGATGATCAGCCCCCACCGTTACCTGTATTCCCGGAGTCATCCACACTGCACGACCATCTTGAAGAGGGGAACCATCAATCGCGGTCACTGACATGGTGGTTTTCGGCTGGATCAACGGGATGCCAAGTCGACGAACCAAGGTTGAGTCCACAAAATTCCCAGCGGCCCCAGAATCGATTAGTGCTGAAAACTCATGGACCTTGTCTTGCCACCGTAAGGATATGGATACCATCACCCGGCTTGGAGGAGGGATAATAGCACCTAGGGGGTTCTCCTCGTAGCAGTGACATTACAATCCCAATTCTCTGCCTGAGAGTGCCAGAAGCCATCGGACGCAACTGGAAATAAAGGAGACAGGAGTCCCTGAAGTTTAAGAACTCCTGTCGCTCTCCTGTGAAGGGGTCAGGCAGAGGGATCTTAGGTTCTGTTTGATGCCTTGCGATAGTGACGGGTAGTGCTGAGGCTCCCTGGATAAGCTGCTGAACCTCCCCCATCACAGTTGTCAGTTGCTCTTGGATTTGCGCTGCAGCGGCTGCTGGTATATTTGGGCGTCGTTGGAACAGCAGGTTAACGGCTCCCGTTAATTCACTCAGCTGCTGCTGGATATTGTCCATAGCAACTGTTAGTTGGGCCCACTGTTCTGTAATGCAAGGCACCAACAAACAGACCAGTGATGAAAGCAAAAAGGTGTTTATTCACCAGAAACATAAACGTCCAGGACACTTGCTGGTAACAAGGAATAATAACAAAAAACCAGGCAAGGAGATTCCAGGAATAGTCCCAACCAGTGCTGAATGATGCTGTGCACTTGGCAGTCGAGTCACTCCAGATCTTGGGTCCGCTGCAAAGGACAAAGTTCCTGGCAGTCTTCAGTCACTAGCAGTTGTGACCTATACCTGGTTGAGGGAAAATAACAGTGGGCACTGATCACCCTGAGAGACCTCCTTTTAAATGCCTGCTGACCAATCCCAGGGTGCCAAGTGTCCACTACCATAGGTGAACAAATTGCCCTGCACCTGAGTACATGGCCTAAGGCAATCACAAGTTGATTAACCCATGGCTGGCTCCCTAATCCACTTTGCTCTTGTGAGTCAGTATATTATGCGCCACTGGTCGACGAAGCGCATAAGAAGCGTGTACTCGCGACCGTGTATCCCTTTGCGAACCTGCCCTCGTACGTACGCACGGACGCATGATTGACTCAGCGAGAGTATGCGAGCGCGTGGACCCAGATGCGGAAACGGAAGTCGCAGGAGACACCGGAGACAACCCTGGCCGCGGCGTCTTGTCACTCGCCTGGCCACTCTGTCCCCGGGACTCCGACGGTCCTCCCCTCCGATGTCCACGCGAACGCATCCCCGCACTGGTTCGCAAAGGGGTCAGCGCTGGTGCATCAGAGACACGCATAACCTGTCCCGCAACTCCACGAGGACCCCTCTTGGTTCCCCTGGAGTGCAAAGCAGGTGAGGATCTTACAGTATTTTTGCACATAAAGAATACATTAACTCACTTCCCCTCTGCTTTCTATGGAATGAAGCATACATGCTAAGGCCCCATGCACACGACCCTGTCTGTTTTGCGATCAGCAAATTATGCAAAATATGTATGCAGTTAGTTTTCCTCCCATATTTTAGTTGCAGACCCATTGTTTTCAATGGGTCCATGGTCTGCATTTTACAGACATAGGGGCACATTTATTAAGACCAGTGTTTTAGATGCCAGTCTTAATAAGCCCTATACCTGGTGGTGGATCCGCCAGAGTTATGAACAGGCGCAGGCCTCTCCATAACTTTGGCATATCCAGTGCCAGCTTCCTAGCTGTCTTACTTTTAGACCATTTCCTATGGCTAAACCAAGCATAGAAAATGGTAAATGAGACGGGCCTAACGACCCGTCCCCTTCCCCGCCCACACCTCGCCCACTTTTTTAGACCTGGCGTGAGCAAGGAGAATTCACAGATTGCGGCGCAAAGGAACTTTGAGCCGCGATCTGCGCCAGAAATACAACTAATTTAGGTGTGTTTCTGTTTCATAAATGACCATGATAGTCTGCATCTTTTTGCAAATGATCCGTGTGCTTTCCGCATCCGTATGTTCGTCCACAAAATAGTAGAACCTGTCCTATACTTGTCCGCAAAATGAGGACTGTGGACCAACTGAAGTCAATGGGTCTGCAAAAAATGTGGATGCAACATGGACCACATCCATATTTTGCAGATCCGAGATTTGCGGACCGCAAAATGGATATGGTCGTGTGCATGGGGCCTAAAGGATATGTCATAAACATGTAGTGGTATATGAGTAAATGCTGTCTACTGTGAGACAGCATAGTAACCAAGAAATAGTACATGCGTGTATGGCAGGGCATACAATATGTCACAGGTCAAGTATACACACCAATATTATAATACAGAAACTTTTGGTAGAAGGGTACATAGCTGAGTAGGTACTCAAACAGAAGTTGCCTCAATCCGAATAATCCTGGTCAAGACATCAATTCTCTAGTCTGCATGGTCTAGATAGGCCACCAACTGACTCTTGAACATGTGCCTCTTTTATAAAAATAGCTGAATTAGCTGGTTAATTCAACCTACTGTATACTGTATGGTCAACCAACCTACTGTATACTGTAAGTTCTAGAATAGAAGGCAGTGTAGCACTAAGACTACTTTTACATCAGTGTTTTTACTTTCAGGTATTGAGATCCATCATAGGATCTCGATACCAGAGGAAAACGCTTCAGCTTTGTCCTCATTTATTATCAATGGGGACAAAACTGCGCTGAAAGGGATTCACCAGAATGTATCCCGTTCTGTTTGGTTGCATTGCCATACCGAATAGAAAACTGCTGCAAGCAGCGTTTTTAAATGTGTATAATGGGATGCAGAGCAAGATGGATCTGGCATGAAACACAATGTAAGCCAATGGGGCCAGATCTGTTTTCTCGGACACAAAAGAAAATGGGTCCGGTGCCCATTGACTTACAATCGTTTTATGGCTATTTTAGGGATAATACAAGTGGATGGATGCAGCCGGTTGTATTATCCTAACGGAAGCGTTTTTGCTGATCTGAGCAAAAACGCAGATGTCAAAGTAGCATAAGACAGTAGCAGGTGATTCATTCATGTCCTACTGTTTATAATAGTAACAATATAGTCCATGCTGTACAGACTCCAGAATGGGGCTCACACTCTAATTTCCCTAAAGCCAATTTTATAAGATGCCATTAATTGTGTACCCAACGGAAACCCATACAAACAAGAGGAAAATATAAATCATGCAGATGGTGCCTTTGGTCAGGCTATGATAGGATAGAGACCCAGTACACTGTGTGGTGGAGATTCAACCCCTTTCTCCAAATCCCTTGCTTTCTATCGGGTCCACATAAAGTAAGGTGATTCTGGACTTCAAAAACACATAGCTGTCTGTCTTACCCCATTTGGGGGCAAAATAGCCTCTGCATGTACAGTATGTGCGGGGCTACCTACTTATTTATTACCTTATGCTTAGTTATACTGTAACTAATCTGTAAATTATCAATGATCATACCATTTGTTTGGAGGACTGAACTGTATTCTTACTGTATAGAATTGCCAAAATGAATTGAAGCATATTTCTAGGTTATGCCATTACTTCTCATCGTGGGGATACAGTGATGTGCACATTCAGTGTTGAAAATACAATTTCTTAACCACTTAAGGACTAGCATATACTGTATTTACAGCAGGTAGTCCTGGTGTTTAGACCAGCTTGATGCATACTTAAGGGTCCTTTTACATGGAGCGACAACTTGGCTAGTTATCGAGGATGAGTGTTTGTAGAATGATCAGGCATGATCACATCTTTTGTCCAGCGCCAAAACTCATTGCTTCTGTACAACAAATCTCTCCGTGTGAACAGGGATGCCCAGAAACAATTAAACTGTATGAGGATAAGCAATCACAGTAGAGTTTCCTGTGATAATTGCTACATGATACCACGTCAGCATTTAAAAAGGGCGAGATGCTTATCTAATGGCAAATTGCATTGCGGGTTTTAATTAATCTAACAATTATTGTCAATTTATCTGAGAAAGGTATTTTTTTAAATCTATACAATTATGTAATGCAACCATATACTGTATATTTGCACTCCTTGTGACAGGACTCCTTTTTGGCAGAAACCTGGGAGTTATCTCATCTTTAATATTTGTTCAAGAAAAAAATTAAACAGGATATAGTAGAAATATAGAAACACAACTACAATAATTAAGGGGGAAAAAATAAAAAGACTGCAGTACCTTAACTAAAACACATCCGCAATAGTACAATCTGAAACCGATTACTACTAGATTTAATACTGGCGTTTTCTAATCTGAATCAGAGGAGTTAGTCTGGTCGTTACTCTTGCCTTGGATCCCCTATAGATATGCCCCTGTGCAGTATAATAACAGCTATAACAGTAGAGATATATTGCTGTCATGAATGGATACCTTACTACTCAGTATTTTACTACTACCACCTTTTTTAAGGGAAATGTGGTTATTATATGCAATATTTTCCTTAAAAACATTATTATAATGTGTTTTTTGGCATATTAGCTAACCAAAAAAACACATAAAAGCATCACTGCCATGGCTGTTACTATATCTGCATAGATTAGGTTTATATCATTTTGTTTTCCTCATAGATTTTTAAGTATATAAAATATACCTGTGAGTAAAAATACATATAAAGGAACATAAACCTATACCTGAACAGGTACTGTACATATACCTGCACAGACCACCCTTGCTTATTAGCCGCTCATTATCTGAATAGTGTCATATAGAAAACAGAGGGACAAACTCAAAAAACTGAGGACTGCGCTGGCAAAAAAAAAAAATGATGTATATCTTTACCCCTTCACTTGCTCTTTATCTGAATGTTAGAGCATTATCTGCATTATGGATATGCATAAGCTTGACTGTATCATATGTCAGTTCACTGGCTTAGAGGTCATCGAAGAAGTCTTTGAAGCAGATATATGGAATGCTGTAAAGAGTTATGGTTATGCTATAAAAAATCAATTCATTACCTAGATAAAAACTGCTTTATTGACTCTGCCACTTTAATAATATCAATGCCTCTTAATAGCATATGGCTTCATAGACCAATAGGAGCCCTAAGGTTGTCCTCTAATGAAGAGGACCATTTTTCCTGCATTTGTATGCACTACCTTGCGTGTTAATTCCAGACAATTATTTCATAATTCATTATTTTAACTTCAGCACATGACTTTTTTCAGCTATCCATTCCACTTATCAAGGCAACCTTGACAAGGTATACAGGGCATATTGCTCACATCCAGTAAGCTCAAGGTACTTTGCTAGTTTATTGTACTTTAAGGAAGATAAGCCATTAGGTGGTTGTCCAGTTACACAGTTCAACACTGGTTTTTTAACTTTGACATGATTAACTAATCTTAATCCAGTTACAGATGGAAAAAGGAAAGAACACTGAGGGCATTTATCAAGCTATTTAAGCCACTATTGTGGTGTTAAAAATTCGAAAATCATGGTGCATGCTATAATTTGCAACTTGTTGAGCTTCTCGATACTTTTGTAAAGTGGTGGTGAAAGGGTTGGGGCATAGTGGGAGGGTGGAGCCTACAGTGGCGCGGCAGATTTACTATAACTTACACCAGAAACTGTCAGAGGGATATAGCTCAAGTCTACACCAGTCTCTGGTTGGCATAGATTTAGGTTTCTGGCCCATGGGGTGCCAGAGATGCACCTGATTTATTAAGAGACATCTACCTCTTAACAAATCAGGCGCATCTCACTCCAGAACACAAGTGATTAAGAATGGGGTATGGGAACGCCGATCCTGATAAATCTCCCCCACTGAGTATAATGAGATTTTCTTTTATGATGCTTCAAATATGACATCTTTTTGTTTGTCTCTTGTATTCCATTTCTGGAGTGTCTCTTCTGATGGTCCATCAGTAATATGCCCTCATCGCAGGGCTCCATTTACCTTTGTAACACTTCTCAGTGACTGTTGTATCCTATAAAAACGCTCCGCATGCTCAGCACTGAGTGCACCGCAATTAATAGGTAAGATATCTGAATGTCTTTAGATGTTAATTCCCAAGCTGATGGAAATTTTCAACATTTCCTAAGAAAGTGGTTGACACAATTTTGAAAGCCTTCCATTCTTCTGTTTTGCTGTCCTTCAACCGGCTCTCAAATTTTCTTTTTTTCTTTCTTTTTTTTACTTTTTCCCTTTTTAACTTCAAAACAAGAACCAATCTTGCATTTTCAATGTTATTTTGATGTTCAGCACCACGAAATGATGTAAAATTACTTAATCAGTGTTACTGCATATAGTGGTCCCTCTAGTTGCAATATTAATTAGTTCCAGGGCGACCATTGTAAGTTGAAACCATTGTACCTTGAGACCAAAACTCTACGGAAAACTGGTAATTGGTTCCAAAGCTCCAAAATGTCATTCTTGCATAAAATAAAATTAAGATTAAAGAAAATTAAGCAGCAAACTACTACAGATAAAGCCCTTACATATAACAAACTGAAAGATTTGCTAGAAGCAGTAAATGACTTTCTGTTTAGCGGATGGAAGCTTCTTCAGGGTTCTGTACCTAATACAGGTATTTTACCAGTGAAATGACAATGTTGATTGGTTAAATCTTCCAGTTAAAAGTAGAACTCCTGGCAAAATGTTTATTCTCTGACCTGCTAGAAAGTGATGTCATGTGGCCAACTCTCTGATCTCCAACTGACACGGGACAGGAAGAAAAGTGGTTGTGCGTGGGAACGCTAAAAAAGACCAGGTAGATGGCGCCAGAGACCCTTAAATACAGATAAGGGATAAGAGTGGATCTCTACGGACCCTATGATGTTGACACACTTTGAATAAGTGTGAGCCCAAAGAGTATGTAAAATCACGTGTTTAAAATAAATGGTATTATATACAAATTGTATCATATAAAGTCACGAGTGACCACATAAAAACAAAAAAAGTATAATGGAGATATATATAAAAAAATATATTAAAGATGACTCACTTCACCCAGGAGGGTAATGTGGGATAAAGCTCAAGACACCCACACCACACCTCCTGCGCTTGGGTCGCCTGTAGAGATGTCAGATTCGGATCAAAACACACTCAGGAGTCTTATGCTCTTTCTTTCTCTTTATTCCAAAGCCAGGGTGGGGGGAGTGGATGGCTCAACGCGTTTCGGGGCCTCAGTATGGGTCCCCTTCATCAGGAGAAGATATAAACAGCATATACAGTGATCATCTTTAAATGACAGAAAAAACCGCCAAAGATACACTTACAATGATGTCACTTCCGGTGTCAGTATGCGTTCCAGGGTGGAACGCACCGGAAGTGACACTCAGAGATGATGCAGTCAAAAAATATGCATCAGGTCAGGGTTATTATAATCAAAGAAAAAACAACACACCAAATATATACATGGGAATATAACATGACGTCCCTTACTTTGTGGGGTGCCGTTTACTGTGTTCTTCTGTTATATTCATTTGCGTTCCCCGTGGAGCGCAACATAGAACTTCCGGTGCAGAATGCTGCATGTTCAAAACCAGAATCGAGGTAGATGTGCAGAGTGTTTAGTTGAGAAAAAACCCAGAAACTAAGGAGAGCATGGCATAGAGCCATGCGACCGAAGTCTCCAATACAGAGTGTATACTAGACTTCCGGTGCGTTCCACAGTGGAACGCATCTAGACCGGAAGTATACTCGGAGGAATGATGAAAATGATAAAACTTAATTCTAATGTATTTTCCTCATTGCAGTCAGCAAGAGTGTATTCTCAGGGGTCCCACAGAGGGGGTTCAATTGACAAACTCTTTGATAGGGGAAAGAACGCATGACATCACTTGATTAGGCCCCGGTCACGTGATTGGATCCCAACATCCCAGTCTGGGGCTCTATTGTAGTGAACTGTAATCCTATGTGTTGGATGATTATGCGTGATAGAAAATTATTATTATTGATCTTCAGCCGATGTTGCTAGGGACTCTGGGGAGCTAGCCTAGGGTGGACCAACATCCGATAATTTAATATAAAAAATATATAAAATCAATAATATCGATAGTGGTCAATAGTAAAAATGATGAAGATGGGTAAATTGGTTTTTCATAAAAATATGGTTTTTCGTAAAAATATCGTAAAAGAATGTCAATATTCAAAAAATCATAGTAGTCCTCACTAGTTACCCAATTGGCGTTAAACACAGATAGTGGGAGATGAACGCAGGAGTTCCTGCTTGCATGGACCCAGGTTTTTTTCTCAACTAAACACTCTGCCCTTCCCATCGGTTTTCCATATCTACCTCGATTCTGGTTTTGAACATGCAGCATTCTTTCGGGTTCCACTTCCGGTTTGTTTGCGTTCCACTGTGGAACGCAACCGGAAGTTCTATGTTGCGTTCCACTGGGAACGCAAATGAATATAACAGAAGAACACAGTAAACGGCACCCCACAAAGTAAGGGACGTCATGTTATATTCCCATGTATATATTTGGTGTGTTGTTTTTTCTTTGATTATAATAACCCTGACCTGATGCATATTTCTTGACTGCATCATCTCTGAGTGTCACTTCCGGTGCGTTCCACCCTGGAACGCATACTGACACCGGAAGTGACATCATTGTAAGTGTATCTTTGGCGGTTTTTTCTGTCATTTAAAGATGATCACTGTATATGCTGTTTATATCTTCTCCTGATGAAGGGGACCCATACAGAGGCCCCGAAACGCGTTGAGCCGTCCACTCCCCCCACCCTGGCTTTGGAATAAAGAGAAAGAAAGAGGATAAGACTCCTGAGTGTGTTTTGATCCGAATCTGACATCTCTACAGGCGACCCAGGCGCAGGAGGTGTGGTGTGGGTGTCTTGAGCTTTATCCCACATTACCCTCCTGGGTGAAGTGAGTCATCTTTAATATATTTTTTATATATATCTCCATTATACTTTTTTTGCTTTTATGTGGTCACTCGTGACTTTATATGATACAATTTGTATATGATACCATTTATTTTAAACACGTGATTTTACATACTCTTTGGGCTCACACTTATTCAAAGTGTGTCAACATCATAGGGTCCGTAGAGATCCACTCTTATCCCTTATCTGTATTTAAGGGTCTCTGGCGCCATCTACCTGGTCTTTTTTAGCGTTCCCACGCACAACCACTTTTCTTTCGAACCACCTACCCTGTGGCCATCAGTGTTAGGTGGTGATCAGTGGCAGCCGGCCCACCTATATCTAATAGACCTCTATTCCTATCTCTGCCCTCCTTTGGCGCCCTGCATAAGTTTTTCTCGGACCCTCAAACAGAAGATCTGGTGATTAACCCTCTTTTTTCTTCTTCCGCTCTGACTTACAGGACAGGAAGTCAATTACTTCTCTATTCATTCCTATGAGACTGAGAGTGAGGCTCCCATAAGAATACATAGAGAATCTGACTTCCTGTCCACACATAAGATGCTATCATAAGGATCCATTCACATGTCCGCAGTGTATTGCGGATCCACAATACACCCGGTCGGCACCCCCCACAGAACTGCCTATTCTTGTCTGCAATTGCGGACAAGAATAGGACTTGTTCTATTTTTTTGCGGAACCGCAGCCCGGAAGTTCGGGGCTGAAGCCCGGAAGTTCGGGTCCGCGCTCCAGAAATACGGATGCAGAGAGGACATAGTGTGCTCTCCACATCTCTTCCGGCCCCATAGAGAATTAATGGGTCCGCACCCATTCCGAAAATAGCGGACGTGTGAATAGAGCCTAAGGGAGGTATAACTCAGAAATAGAATGCAATATATGTGAGAAAGTGGCTCACCCTCTGGTTACACTAGACAAGGTGCTCTATCTGTGTGACTTAACCCCGTCACAATAAAATTGATTGTATAATTAAATGTAGTTATAGATAGACACACTTCACCTGGAATAACTAAAAGAACTGAATGTCCATAAATACTATTTAATAGATATTCCCTAAAAATATAGCAAAACAAAACAAAAAAGGCGCCCCAAAAAAGATTTGTAGTTTCTTCAAATATATATACAGTACAGACCAAAAGTTTGGACACACCTTCTCATTCAAAGAGTTTTCTTTATTTTCATGACTATGAAGGCATCAAAACTATGAATTAACACATGTGGAATTATATACATAACAAACAAGTGTGAAACAACTGAAAATATGTCATATTCTAGGTTCTTCAAAGTAGCCACCTTTTGCTTTGATTACTGCTTTGCACACTCTTGGCATTCTCTTGATGAGCTTCAAGAGGTAGTCCCCTGAAATGGTTTTCACTTCACAGGTGTGCCGTGTCAGGTTTAATAAGTGGGATTTCTTGCCTTATAAATGGGGTTGGGACCATCAGTTGCGTTGAGGAGAAGTCAGGTGGATACACAGCTGATAGTCCTACTGAATAGACTGTTAGAATTTGTATTATGGCAAGAAAAAAGCAGCTAAGTAAAGAAAAACGAGTGGCCATCATTACTTTAAGAAATTAAGGTCAGTCAGTCAGCCGAAAAATTGGGAAAACTTTGAAAGTAAGGGCTATTTGACCATGAAGGAGAGTGATGGGGTGCTGCGCCAGATGACCTGGCCTCCACAGTCACCGGACTTGAACCCAATCGAGATGGTTTGGGGTGAGCTGGACCGCAGAGTGAAGGCAAAAGGGCCAACAAGTGCTAAGCATCTCTGGCAACTCCTTCAAGACTGTTGGAAGAACATTTCAGGGGACTACCTCTTGAAGCTCATCAAGAGAATGCCAAGAGTGTGCAAAGCAGTAATCAAAGCAAAAGGTGGCTACTTTGAAGAATCTAGAATATGACATATTTTCAGTTGTTTCACACTTGTTTGTTATGTATATAATTCCACATGTGTTAATTCATAGTTTTGATGCCTTCATAGTCATGAAAATAAAGAAAACTCTTTGAATGAGAAGGTGTGTCCAAACTTTTGGTCTGTACTGTATCTCTCTCTAAAGTGAGAAATATGGACAAACAAACCTTTTTTGAAAAAGATACAGTTGACATAGGGGAGGAAGTAAAAAATGACGATATAAGGATTATCTTACCTTTTAACACACAGTATAAAAAAATAGAACATAGTATAAAGCACCATTGGCATTACATTTTGAAAGATAAAATTATTGGCCTTGGATAAAAAGTACCCCCCAAATAACTTACACGAAGGCCCCAAATTTAGGCCTAAAAATAGCTATGTCTATCAAAAAAAAAAAACAATGAGAACACTCCACACATAACTGGCTTAACTTAAAAAGTTTATATAAATATGGAAAATGTAGTAATTGCAAAAGTACCATATTTCCAAAAAAGACATTTAAGGTTAGTTCTACACATAATTCTTTTTCTTATGATATAAAGGAGTTCTTGACATGCAGCTCAACTGATGTGATATACATCATTGAATGCCCTTGCAAGAAACAATATATAGGGAGGACGAAAAGGATGTTGAAAAAAAGAATATCTGAGCACACGACAAATATAAGGAATGGCAATGAAAAACATTCCTTATCTGAGGTTTTCAAACTATTTCACAATCAAGATCCAAAAGGTTTAATGTTTGCGGCCTTCGAGAAGATCACAAAACATTGGAGGGGGGAAATCATATTGTTATGACAGGAATCAAGAAGAATAATGGACTTTGATACACTCTTACGTGGGGGACTAAACGCAGAATTAGAACTCTTCGGTTTCCTGTAGAATTGGGGTGGGTGCCCTTCACCAACAGGAAATCGGAGTCAGGCTGTTTTACCAGCACTCCGATCTCCCCCTGGTGGGAGGCCCCCACCTCACATGTCTGGATATGTAAAAACCTCAGATGAATATTCAGCTGTAGGAAATAGCTTATAAATCAAATATAGAAGCATAGAATAAGGGAAATAAAGTAAAAAGGAAAAGAGAGGAAAAAAAACATGAGAAAAGAATTCAATACGAAAGATGGGATGTATATAGAGACCAAAGATATAGAGAAAATATGAGTAGTTAGACATGTGTCTACTTTGAACTATTTTCTTATTTTACTTGTATTTCTCAATTTTTACATTTATCTTCATTTATTTAATTATTTATTTTTTGACAATTTTTGACATTTTTGTATATTTACAATATGTTAGGACTATTGGAATAGTCCAATTTACTATTGTCATATACCCCCATTAAATGCAATGGGAGGTAACTATATCCAAAAAAACATTTATAGATAAAAAAACGCATCAAAACCGCAATGCGTTTTTTGGATGAGTTAAGATAATAAGGAAGATAAGAGATGAGAAGAAGACAAAACTATGTGAGATTGTGAAACTTTGAAGTAAATAGGACATAGAAGAACTATGTGCAATTATGACATGAATGGGAGTCCATTTTGGGTTTTGAATGAGACTGAAACCACTGATATATAAGTGGGCAGGATCCCCTTTGGCCACTGAAGAAGGAGTTGGATAGACTCCGAAACGTGCTTTGTTGGAACTAGGATATCCTTTGAAAAATAAAATAAAACCCACTTAGAAATATTGATTACCCTACCAAGGAAGTATGGCAGATACTGGAAAGATAAGAATAAAAGTAGAGCGCTCCACAGATAACTTGAACATAACCATAAGGACTTTAAATGCCTCTCAGCAGCTGGATCATGATCTGTTCTATCACATGGGATGCCGGCACTGAGCCGCGATACGACGTGAGTCATCCCGATTCAGCTAGCGGGATCACCCGCATGTAGCTGAGAGAGGTGGAGGTAAGTGGAAAACTGCAGTATTACCACGTGGGACGCCACGGTCGGTACACCACTATCCACCAACAGTGAGTACATCAACTTCATGAATACTGAATATATCATCAATGAAGGGATGCTAACAATCTAAAGTTGAATGAAAGGAATTGTGGACACAACATAAGCGGCAATAATATCATTTAAACTCCCATCAGTGAGCAAAAGTATATGTGTATACACATTTACAAATGTGGACTGTTTGAATTCACAAATGCATAACTAATAAATGTGGACTATTTGAATCCAACTAGTACCAGCATACCTTGAAGGCAGAAGTATAAAGATATATGGCAGGAATATACTGTATACTGTACTATAATATACAGGAGATAACTCTCTATATATATATTTTATAACCACATATATCCAATAGCAATATTGTATATATAAATATATGCTGCATTATAATATATAACAACCATGGCTATATACAACTAGCTAATATATTGTATATGTAATAAGCATATATAATAGTAGCAGTCATTTATATAGCTATGTTGGATATTGATATAGAAAGAAGTAGGTTGGTCTTATTGGCTTTATAAGTGATGTATTTTATTTTATCATGTTTTAATTGATTTTATTTATATATTTGAAGAAACTATCAATCTATTTTGGGTCGCTTTTTTGTTTTGTTTTGCTATATTTTTTAGGGACTATCTATTAAATAGTATTTATGGACATCCAGTTCTCTGAGTTTTTCCAGGTGAAGTGTGCCTATCTATAACTGCAATGGAATAAACATGTACCTTTCTAACAGGTCAGAGAATAACATTTGTGGCGGGAGTTCTTCTTTAATTACATGAACCACAGGTCTGAGGCATTATATCTCGAGTCTGGTTTCAACTCACAATGTCCAAGGAAAGACCATTGTATGTTGAAAATATTGTATCCGGAGGCCATTGTAACTTGAGGGACCACCGTACTAGCAATAAAACCTGTTGTGTGGAAAAATGAAAAGGAATCTAGAAAGCTCTGCCCCCTTTATATGCCATCACTCTGCCACTCTGCCTCCTGGTCATGCCATCACTGTGCTCTGAGTATGCCAGCAGTCTGTCCTGTGTATGCCATTACTGTCTCCTGTGGGTTACCACTCTGCCCCCTGTGCCCATTATGCAAACAATACAATGTGCTCTAGAAAACTATTGGTCAATTATTTCATTTTTCATGAAACGCCTTTATGTTTCTTCGTAGTTTTTATATTTTTTGGGGTTTTATATATATATATATTTTTGCTCCCTCCATATCTATTATACTTACTATCCACACATATAGATCCATACTGCTAGAGAGCACAATCAATACGCCTCTTCCTGTAGCAGAGTAGTAGGCTCCTGTCTAAAACAAAACTGTGTTTGAAGCCCATAGCGACCAGAGTGTGGATTTCATTTCTTAAATGCTCTACTAAAATGAAAGCTGTGCTGTGATATAACAGAGTGAATATGGATCCGCTGTGATACTTGAACAGATTTGACTTGGAGCTACTCCTAAGGGTGTTTTCTAAATGGTCCCCCAGGTCTTTACTCTTTAACCCCTGTACATAGATCTGGACTTTGCTGCAGGAGAACCACCATGTTTCTACCTCTTGGAGTAATCTCTGTTCAGCAGACTTCTGACCCACATATGTCATGAGACACCAATCAGAGAATAAATGATCCATTGGCAACACAGATTGCCTTTTACATATTAGTGTGATATTGGATGCAGGAATTACAAAGGACCTGTACCATCTACCCCTGGATACTGCCAGCAGTACAGTCACCGTCCAGCCAATCACTAGCCTTAACAGGATAGGGACGTCACTGCTTAGGCCAGTGATTGGCTGCAGCAGTGATCTGTGTGCATGTAACTTCACTGCTACAGCCAGGAAAGCGAAGAGCATAGGGGAGGACCAGAGCACATCGCTAAGAGTAGCAGGGGAGAAAAGGGGTAAGTATCGCTTCTTTTGTTATTTTAGACCATTTATAGAGGTTGCCTGAGTTTTAAATTACCTCGGGCAACCACTTTAAGTCCTCCAGAGTAGAAGATGCTTATTGAAGATATACTCCACTCAGGTTAATTAAGGGGGATCCCCAACATGGTAGATTTGTTGCAGACCTGGAACCTGGACCTGGAACAGAATCTATGCAGTCCTGGAACAGGAGTTCAAGGGTGTATATCTTTGCTCTAGATGTGAGCAAATTACCCGTTTGGAATCGCAGATCGAGTCTCTAAATGGGCAAGTTGCAACACTGAGAGGCATTGATAATTTGCAAAAGAGTTTGCTTCTCACCGAGCAAGCACTCTTTGGGGTAGATGAGGGGGAGGGTGACAGAGAGGAGGCTGAGGAAAGTGAGGTAGCTAGCTGGGTAAAAGTTAGAAAGCGGGGTAGAGGGAAGAGTGCCAGGGAGGCTAGCCCTGATCTGACACACCCCAACAAGTTTGCACGTTTGGCAGATGAGGGGGATGTCAGTCCGGGGACGGCACTGCTGCAGCCAGACACTTCCTCTGCCAGTCAGGGGAATGTCAGCTCCGGTAAGCAGGGGACCAGGAGAGCAGGGGAGGCCAGACAGGTGCTGGTAGTGGGAGACTCCATTATTAGGGGAACAGATAGGGAAATCTGTCACAAAGAAAGTGATCGCCGAACAGTGTGCTGTCTTCCTGGCGCTAGAGTTCGACACATCGCGGATCGGGTTGACAGATTACTGGGAGGGCTGGAGAAGATCCAGCGGTCATGGTCCATATCGGAACCAATGACAAAGTTAGAGGTAGGTGGAGAGTCCTTAAAAATGATTTCAGGGATTTAGGTCAAAAGCTGAGGGCAAGGACCTCAAAGGTAGTATTTTCCGAAATACTGCCTGTACCACGAGCCACACAAGAAAGGCAATGGGAGATTAGGGAGATTAACAAGTGGCTCAAGAACTGGTGTAGGAAGGAGGGGTTTGGGTTCCTGGAGAACTGGGCCGATTTTTCTATCGGCTACAGGCTCTATAGTATGGACGGGCTGCACCTCAATGGGGAAGGGGCAGCTGTGCTGGGGAGAAAGATGGCTAGAAGGTTGGAGGAGTGTTTAAACTAGGGACTGGGGGGGAGGGTAATTACGTTATAGGAGGGGAAGATAGTGCAGATAGAGACCGGGGGCAAGTTAATAAGAATGGGGGAGGAATGGAAGGAGGGACTAGAACAGTTCAGAAGGAAAGGTGTAGGGTAAAAAATATACATAAACCTCTCAAATGTATGTATACTAATGCCAGAAGCCTGACTAATAAAACTGGTGAACTGGAATTAGTGATGTGTGAGGAGGACTATGACATAGTGGGAATAACTGAGACATGGCTGGATGATAGCTATGACTGGGCAGTTAATGTACAAGGTTACAGTCTGTTTAGAAAGGATCGTCAAAACCGGAGAGGGGGAGGGGTCTGCCTTTATATAAAGTCCTGTCTAAAGCCCACAGTCCGATAAGATATAAGTGATGGACATGAACATGTGGAGTCACTGTGGGTAGAGATACATGGAGCTAAAAACAACAATAAATTACTAATAGGAGTTTACTATAAACCACCTAATATACCAGAGTCCACAGAAAATCTACTACTAAACGAGATAGACGAGGCGGCAAATCATAATGAGGTGGTTATTATGGGGGACTTCAACTACCCAGATATAGACTGGGAAACTGAAACTTGTATATCTCATAAGGGAAACAGGTTCGTGGCAATAACCAAAGACAATTACCTCTCCCAACTGGTTCAGGACCCGACTAGAGGGACGGCCATACTGGACTTAGTATTAACCAATAGACCTGACAGAACAACAGACGTGCAGGTTGGGGGACACCTGGGAAATAGTGACCATAAAGTAATAACCTTCCAATTATCATTCAAAAGAGCGTTTCTACAGGGAGGAACAAAAATACCAAACTTTAAAAAAGCTAAATTTAGCCAACTAAGAGAGGCCATAGGCCAAACTAACTGGGACAAAGTCCTCACAAATACAGACACAAAATGGGATATCTTTAAAAACATCCTAAAATCTCATTGTGAGAGGTACATACCGTATGGTAATAAAAGGTTAAGGAACAAAAAGAAACCAATGTGGATAAATAGAACTGTAAAGAAAGCAATAAATGACAAAAAGAAAGCATATAAAACACTAAAACAGGAGGGTAGCACGGAAGCACTGAAAAACTATAAGGAAAAAAATAGAACATGTAAAAAACAAATAAAAGCGGCCAAACTAGAGACCGAGAGATTAATTGCCAAAGAGAGTAAAACTAACCCTAAAATGTTCTTCAATTATATAAATGTTAAAAAGTATAAATCTGAAGGTGTTGGCCCTTTAAAGAGTAATGAGGGGGGAGTCGCAGAGAGTGACGAGGAGAAAGCAAAGCTGTTAAATATTTTTTTCTCCAATGTATTCACTGAGGAAAATAAATTGTCAGATGACATGCAGAATGCAAAAATAAATTCCCCATTAAAAGTGTCCTGTCTGACCCAGGAAGAAGTACATCAGCGACTTAAAAAGATTAAAATAGACAAATCGCCAGGACCGGATGACATACACCCCCGTATCCTAAAGGAATTAAGTAATGTCATAGCCAAACCCTTATTTCTGATATTTGCAGACTCTATACTGACAGGGAATGTCCCACAGGATTGGCGCGTGGCATATGTGGTGCCAATATTCAAAAAGGGGCCAAAAACAGAGCCTGGAAACTATAGGCCGGTAAGTTTAACATCTGTTGTGGGTAAACTGTTTGAAGGTTTTCTGAGAGATGCTATATTAGAGCATCTCAACGGAAATAAGCAAATAACGCCATATCAGCATGGCTTCGTGAGGGATCGTTCGTGTCAGACTAATTTAATCAGTTTCTATGAGGAGGTAAGTTCTAGACTTGACAGCGGCGAATCAATGGATGTCGTATATCTGGACTTCTCCAAAGCATTTGACACTGTACCACATAAAAGGTTAGTATATAAAATGAGAATGCTCGGACTGGGAGAAAACATCTGTATGTGGGTAAGTAACTGGCTGAGTGATAGAAAACAGAGGGTGGTTATTAACGGTACACACTCAGATTGGGTCACTGTCACTAGTGGAGTACCTCAGGGGTCAGTATTGGGCCCTATTCTCTTCAATATATTTATTAATGATCTTGTAGAAGGCTTGCATAGTAAAGTATCAATTTTCGCAGAAGACACTAAACTGTGTAAAGTAATTTACACTGATGAGGACAGTATACTACTCCAGAGGGATCTGGATAGATTGGAGGCTTGGGCAGATAAGTGGCAGATGAGGTTTAACACTGATAAATGTAAAGTTATGCACATGGGAAGGAAAAATGCAAGTCACCCGTACATACTAAATGGTAAAACACTCGGTAACACTGACATGGAAAAGGATCTAGGAATTTTAATAAACAGCAAACTAAGCAGCAAAAAACAGTGTCAGGCAGCTGCTGCCAAGGCCAACAAGATAATAGGTTGCATCAGAAGGGGCATAGATTCCCGTGATATGAACATAGTCCTACCACTTTACAAATCGCTAGTCAGACCACACATGGAGTACTGTGTACAGTTCTGGGCTCCTGTAAACAAGGCAGACATAGCAGAGCTGGAGAAGGTTCCGAGGAGGGCAACTAAAGTAATAACTGGAATGGGGCAACTACAGTACCCTGAAAGATTATCAAAATTAGGGTTATTCACTTTAGAAAAAATACGACTGAGGGGAGATCTAATTAATATGTATAAATATATCAGGGGTCAGTGCAGAGATCTATCCCATCAGCTATTTATCCCCAGGACTGTGACTGTGACGAGGGGACATCCTCTGCGTCTGGAGGAAAGAAGGTTTGTACACAAACATTGAAGAGGGTTCTTTACGGTAAGAGCATTGAGACTATGGAACTCTCTGCCTGAGGAGGTGGTGATGGTGAGTACAATAAAGGAATTCAAGAGGGGCCTGGACGTATTTCTGGAGCTTAATAATATTACAGGCTATAGCTACTAGAGAGGGGTCGTTGATCCAGGGAGTTATTCTGATTGCCTGATTGGAGTCGGGAAGGAATTTTTTATTCCCCTAAAGTGGAGAAAATTGGCTTCTACCTCACAGGGTTTTTTGTCTTCCTCTGGATCAACTTGCAGGATAACAGGCCGAACTGGATGGACAAATGTATTTTTTCGGCCTTATGTACTATGTTACTATGTTACTTTGAGGCATGTTCTACACCAAAAATGTGTAACAAATAAAAATTAAAGGGAACCTGTCACCAAAAAATCGCTTATTAAGCTGTTCAGAGTACCTTATAGTGCTACAATATTGTAGAATATTTGACACAGTCCTGACCTCAGTATCTGAGGAAAGGGATTTAGGAGTAATTATTTCAGAAGACTTAAAGGTGGGAAGACAATGTAATAGAGCAGCACGAAATGCCAGCAGAATGCTTGGATGTATAGGGAGAGGTATAAGCAGTAGAAAGAGTGAAGTGCTTATGCCGCTGTACAGAACACTGGTGAGACCTCACTTGGAGTATTGTGCGCAGTACTGGAGGCCATATCTCCAGAAGGATATAGATACTCTAGAGAGAGTTCAGAGAAGAGCTACTAAACTAGTACATGGATTGCAGGATAAAACTTACCAGGAAAGGTTAAAGGACCTTAATATGTATAGCTTGGAAGAAAGAAGAGACAGAGGGGATATGATAGAAACTTTTAAATACATAAAGGGAATCAACTCGGTAAAGGAAGAGAGCATATTTAAAAGAAGAAAAACTACCACAAGAGGACACAGTTTTAAATTAGAGGGGCAAAGGTTTAAAAGTAATATAAGGAAGTATTACTTTACTGAGAGAGTAGTGGATGCATGGAATAGCCTTCCTGCAGAAGTGGTAGCTGCAAATACAGTGAAGGGGTTTAAGCATGCATGGGATAGGCATAAGGCCATCCTTCATATAAGATAGGGCCGGGGGCTATCCATAGTATTCAGTATATTGGGCAGACTAGATGGGCCAAATGGTTCTTATCTGCCGACACATTCTATGTTTCTATGTTTCTATGTTACATAGTAGTGTCCTATTGCACTTTTTCTTCGTTTTCCAGCATTTAGCCTCATTAAGAAATCAATGTTTTATTCAGCTGCTGCCCCGTGCTTCAAGTCAGACTTGAAGTCGAGGGGGCAGCGGCCTAGGCGTCTCCAATCCTGCTCTCCCCGCCTCCCGCCGCCTTGATTGACACGCCGCATCTCAGTGCCGGGACCGCGCTCTCAGCCCACATGCGCAGTAAAGGGCTGCTGTAGCGCGATCCCAGCTCTGGCTCGTACACTCAGCCGGCTTCAGTCTCGCTACAGCGCATGCGCCCGCCAGCCTTACATACTCACGCCCGCGCCCGGCATCTTCTCTACCTGCGCATACAGAGCGGGCGCATTCGCTGTAGCGAGACTGAAGCCGGCTGAGTGTACGAGCCGGAGCCGGGATCGCGCTACAGCAGCCCTTTACTGCGCATGCGGGCTGAGAGCGCGGTCCCGGCACTGAGATGCGGCGTGTCAATCAAGGCGGCGGGAGGCGGGGAGAGCAGGATTGGAGACGCCTAGGCCGCTGCCCCCTTGACTTCAAGCCTGACTTGAAGCACGGGGCAGCAGCTGAATAAAACATTGATTTCTCAATGAGGGTAAATGCTGGAAAACGAAGAAAAAGTGCAATAGGACACTACTATGTAGCACTATAAGGTACTCTGAACAGCTTAATAAGCGATTTTTTGGTGACAGGTTCCCTTTAAAAATAAAATGTATGAATGGAGTTTTCACATCACTATGTAGCTTTAAAAACCATGCAGAGTTCAGGGAATTTTTTTCCAAATCTGGTACATATCAATTAGCTTCCGAACTGTTATGGATTTTCTTTTACAAATCCACTGTAAAATCTGAGTCAAAATCTCCATCTAATAGATGAAACTTTTGCGACAAATTTATCGTAAAATCTATACAACTGTGCCATTTAAAATTCCACTGAGATCCTATGTTGCCAGAGTTTTATCAAATTCTAAGAACACCGCACTCTTCATAATTCCTGTATATAGTAGGTATACAACATTTGCACACAATGATGTAAAGGACAAATAGTGTTTCATAAAAGTGGTCCTACATCTGCTATTTATGTTGTTGCAACTCAAATATATTATTTAGACCTTAGCTCTAAACATTACTGAAACGTTCACTGGAGCAGTAGGTCACTTTGTTTCACCGTTTCTAACTAACATTCCTATTTGGATTTAATATGTTTTATAACAATAGTCTCCTTTTAATTAGACAACTATTTTCCCATCCCTATGACTCCACCCCACAACATTTTTCTTCATTTCAATGAGATAAATACATTACCCAGTGTGAGATTTTGCTTCTTCTTCCACTTGTCTTCTAATCAACCAGAACTTGTCTTCTGCTGCTCACCTATAAGAATGCCTATGATGTCTAAAGCAGGCCATACAGTAGACTGTTGATTGTTCATTGGGCACTTGGAGGCCGTATTAGACAGACAGATAATCGCTAACGAGTCTTCATAGGAACACTCATTAGCAATTATTTGCCAGAAAATATTCAAGTCTAATGCACCCTTAAATCCTACTATGACATTTAGAAAAACACAGCTAAATCCGTTTCACCCAAAGATAGGAAAAATAAAGGCTTAAAACTCATATGCACAGACAATGAGGGGATTAGCTGTACTCTATTGTTTTTCTGAAAGAACATTCTGCTTTGCCTTCATATTTAAATGTACCCCTTTGTACACAATTGAGCATGGTATCTTCACTCAATCTAGTAGTGGTGCCTAGAGATGTTAGATGTAATATATGCTTGCTTTATATAGTCATTCAGTATTCAAATGCATTTTCAAGTACCAAATTAGGTAATTCTGTGTTAGAAGAAGAGGTGTTCTCATTTTAGAACCCATATCTATTAGCTGGCACCTACAAAGAGTGTCTTTCACCCTAAAGCACCAGTACTTCCTATTTTAAAAAAAGTTCAAAATTAAAGGCATATTGCCAGCCCCCTCCCCACCAAACCTCCACTTATGCCTGACTGTTTTGCTCCTCAGATTTCTGGAGGTGTTCCTTAAAGGGGTTATCCCATGACTAATGTAAAAAATGAAAATCATATAGTACATGATAACCTCTTTCTAACAAAACTAGAACCAGCCCTGCACCTCACATGGATCCAGACATCTCCCCATTAATTGCTCTGCTAGATTCATATCAAGCTGGCAGCTCAATGGCAGTGTACTTTCTCAGGAGGCATGTCTTTCTTCTCTAGCTTTCTCCCTATCACAACTCAGGAGGCAGTTAAAGGATGAAACTGAGCATGTGCGGCCATCTCAGTGAGCAGGTCAAAGAAATAGGAAAAAGATCAAAGAGCAGGTGGCGCTATACAGATACATTGTATTGAATAACTCAGTGGCTGTGCTAAAGTTTTAATTACATGCAATTACATAAGAATTCAGATCCAGGTGTAGAGATGTCGCAAACATAAAATTTTCCGTTCGCGAACGCCAAATGCGAATTTCTGCAAATAATCGCGAACGGGCGAACCGCCATAGACTTCAATAGGCAGGCGAATTTTAAATCCCACAGGGACTCTTTCTAGCCACAGTAGTGATGGAAAAGTTGTTTCAAAGGGACTAACACCTGGACTGTGGCAAAACTCCCATGGAAAATTACGTAGTTGACGCAGAGTGTGGTAAGTTGAATTCACAATGCGATTAATATAACCTGTATTAATCGCATTGCGAATTCAACTTAGATCTGAGTTCCTAATGGTTGTATTGCTAGAATTGACGAATATAACGAATATAGCACTATATTCTCAATCTTCGTTATATTCTAGCAATACAACCATTAGGAACCCAGCTCTAAGTTGAATTCGCAATGCGATTAATATAACCTGTATTAATCGCATTGCGATTACAACTTAGTCAAATTTGTGACACTGCAGCTTCAGAATGAATCTAAGATGGATGCTGTCCTTGCTTTTTGATAGGGGGTGGGAGGGTCTGGGAGGGAGGGTATGCTGATTGGCTGGAATGTGTCTGCTGACTGTGAGGTACAGGGTCAAAGTTTGCTCAATGATGACGTATAGGGGGCAGACCGAACATCGCATATGTTCACCCGCCGCGGCGAACGCAAACAAGCGATGTTCGCCGGGAACTGTTCGCCGGCGAATAGTTCGGGACATCACTATCCAGGTGCTGGTTTGAAAACTGTAGAATATTGTTCATGGGAAAACCCCTTTAATTGCTTAAGTAGATGCCACGTTTTCCTGAAAAAATTACTTCAATATCATCTAATGTCGAATGCAAATGAGCTGTTTGAAGTCAAGGTGGTGGAAATGAGGAAATGTCAAAGGCTGTTGCACCCAAATCCCACCCCATCCATCCTGACTGACATCCCTGAAGACAGGGAATGTCATCAGCATCTTTGTCAAGATCTCACATATGCTCTGGTGGCTTCCATCTCTCAGCACATGTTAAGAACACTGCTGAAGTCAGAGCAAGTACACCTTCCCTACACATCTTCTGAGGTTAGGGTCAAACATCAGAGCCATAGTGTGTTAATCAGAATATCAGGGTGCCGGTGTTGCTAAAGACCTTTATTAGGGTACAGCAGTGCCCACATATCCTTTGGATTTTTTTTCCCTTCATGCAGTGCCACATTTAGGGTTTCCACCTTTCCCAACAAATAAGACTGTCCAAGTTTACATGGGTAAAAAATATAGTGTGGTTTGGGGGCATGCCTTAACAGGGGGTGTTATTTGATACCGATGGGTTGTCATACATGTAGTCAAAAATGATGCAAAGGCCTCACATGTGAACAGTTATTATGGGGTTGCAAATAACCACAAAGTCAGTAAAAATACATCCCCTGCATTTATTTCAGTGCTGCCCCTGAACCATGTTGCTCTATGCAGCAGCCCAGTCTGCCCTGGTTTGTCATACTGAGTTGTTTTCTGGTATTTTCTGGTATTGAGATCCGTTATAAGGTCTCAATACTGGAAAAAAATGCTTCCGTTTTGTCCCCATTCATTGTCAATGGGGACAAAAGGTATCTGAATAGAACGGAATGCTCCAAAATGCATTCCGTTCCGTTCTCATACTGGAGAGCTTTGCTTTCCGTCCTGGGTTGCGGAGCAAAACAGATCCGTCATGAGTTGACCCACAATGCAAGTCAATGGGGACGGATCTGACACAATCTGACACAATAGAAAACTGATCCGTCCCCCCATTGACTTTTAATGGAGTTCATGACTGATCCGTCTTGGGTATGTTAGGGTGGGTTCACATCTGCGTTCTGGATTCGATTATGGCTTTCCGTTATAACATGGTTATAACGGAAAATAACGGAATCCATGAGACGGACGTCAAAAACCAGAACGGATCCGTTCTGCTGCCCATAGACTTGTATTAGGACGGAAGCCAAAACAGAAGCCTTTATGAGGCATTCCTTTTTTCTTTCCGTCCTGATAGAAGTCTATTGGCAGCAGAACGGATCCGTCCTGGTTTCCGTTATGCAGAACGGAGAAAAAAGTCCTTTGTTTTCCGTCTTGCATAACGGGAACCAGACGGATCCGTTATGATTCCCATAGACTTCTATGGTGACGGATCAAAACGGAATGCCTCTTAAAGGCTTCCGTTTTGACGTCCGTCTCATGGATTCCATTATTTTCAGAATGTAATCCAGAACCCACCCTTACAGATAATACAACCGAATCCGTTCATAACTGATGCAGATGGTTGCATTAGTAACTGAAGCGTTTTTGCTGAATCCCTGTCGGATACAGCAAAAACGCTAGTGTGAAAGTAGCCTAATTGAAAACTATCATTTATGGTGACAGTCAGTGAGAGAATGTATTTTCTGATTGAAGGAAACCATTTCCATCTGTCAGAAATATTAGATATTGCTTGTCGCAAAAACTGTAGTGACGGGTTTTGCTCGGTCAGCATGTTTTACAGCAAAGATTGGGAATGGACATCATAGAGACAGTGTAAATTGTAAAATTTATTGATGTTTGTGTGTGCCAGGTGTGCAACAAGTTAGAGTGCTGCTTTAGACTATTTTCTATTACATACACATAAACTGAATTAGCAATTGCTACCCATAGGTTTCTGTCCGTGTGAGTACGGGATCTATTTACTGTTTCCTTCTCGGTATAAACTAGAGAACTAAAGATTGCACCAAGTGCTCAAATACTCCAGTTTTGTGTGAATACTGAGTCCTAGTACCACCGGAAGCATGCGGGTGTCATGTACTGTAATCCCTCCATGATACTATGAGATGCCCACAAATAGAAGGGTGGCTTCATCCTATAAACCCTTCCAAGCACCAAGGCCTAAAAATGCTTTACGCTTCGTCACCTTGATGTCTGAACTGGTAGCTTCACATTTTCCCTAAGGCAGTGTGCAGTACCTTAAGGCACCTACAACTAGGAGGAGGAACCAGCCCATCTTCCATAGCTCCCATGAGGGATGATCCCCTCTAAACTCACATTTCAGCAGCAGGGTTACCCTAAAGATGTTAAGACTGCTTGTGACTTTATCACTGGTCCTCCCATTGTAGCAACTGCACATGAACCCAAAGACACAAGACATACTGGCTCCTTCCCCTCCCAAGTCTGTGGAGAGAATAAGGTGAAGGGCATATGCAAACAATACAATATAATATATAGGCTTTCTAAAGTGACACAAGGAAAAGTGGGACCATTAGTATTCAGCGTCCTCAGAGGCAGTCCGTATGAGCAATAAAGTAAGAATACTAACTAGAGGTGAGACAAATCCAATTTTTTTCGAATCTGAATCTGAATCCGAAAAGGTTCTCGAATATATTGAATCTTTCGAATGTCAAATCCTACGAATCCTGTACATAAGAATTGTATGGGGGGGGATCTGTGGATGACACGGTTATGGAGGGGGATTTGTGGATGACACTGCTATGGGGGGGATCTGTGGATGACACTGCTATGGGGGGGATCTGTGGATGATACTGTTATGGAGGAGGATCTGTGGATGACACTGTTATGGAGGGGGATCTGTGGATGACACTGCTATGGGGGGGAGCTGTGGATGACACATACCGTATATAGCATCTTATGCTATATGTGTCATCCACAGATCCACCCCATGACGGTGTCATCCACAGATCCCCCTCACTATAACAGTGTCATCCACAGATCCCCCCACCATATTAGTGTCATCCACAGATCCCCCTTCCTATAACAGTGTCATCCACAGATCCCACCCCATAATAGTGTCATCCACAGATCCCCCTCCCCGCCGCTCACAGGAGTGTACATTTGACAGTCACATTTCTAAACTGTAATCCATATCCTGCAGTAACTTTAACTTTAAATAAGCGGCCGCTCATCTCTACTAGAACCTTACACCACTCCTCTGCTAGCTTCGGTAACAGGGCCAGGCTACAGCCTACAGGCAGTGCGCGGGCGGCGCTCACAGTGACGTCACGTGCCTGCGCCACCTAGTGGGAGGAGCAGGAGCGCCGCCCGCACTGCCTGTTAGTTGTTACAGAGCGAGTGCTGATTTAAAGTTAAAGTTACTGCAGGACCAGGTCAGAGGATACCGATTACAGTTTAGAAGAAATGTACACTCTTGTGAGCGGTCACTCTGCAGCGCCTTTCACTCCGCAATAAACATAGCAAAGTCATTTTTCAAGGGGTTTGACAATTCTGTAGGCCTGTAGCAATAAGGCACAAAGGTCTATATCCCGTTCGCGATGCCAAAAAATGCAACACGCCGCCCCCAGGGCCCTGTCGCGTCCCAGGTTTAGTTAGAATGCCGAGTGGTGTACTGCAGTCTATATGTCTCTTTATGTGTCACGGTGCTCCTAGCTGGATACAGCAGGACCCCAGGCTTTGGCACTGTAGCATTAAAAAGGGGAATAATGGAGGGATGAAGAAAAAATAACTTAAGTCCAGACCTAGATATGAAATTCAACTGCAACTTTACTTGAATAAACTTTCATCCAAATGATTTGCAGCCTTTGTCTTAGTTCCAGCAGGCTTTAGCATAAACTGGCAGGCAAACTCAATAACTTTGCTTTCTCTTTGATGTACTGACAGGCTTGCTTAAATACTTGGTTTTCTTTCTCTGTGCTGCACTAGACTTTGCTTAAGTCTGGTTATTGTACTTTAGGTCTGTTCTGGTATCCTTGGATGGGGTGCCGTCGACTGTTATTCCCTTCCTGACACGCATCAAATAACTTTTTTTCAGTCGAAGAATTATTCCTCTTGCTGACGTCTCTTATGGTGGGGCCGAAGAACTATTCCTCTGTCCACTATGGCTTCCAGACATCTTCTTCCATAGCCAGCATTTAGGTTAGACCATTAACCCCTTAAGGACCAGGCTCATTTTCACCTTAAAGAGGACCTTTCACTACTGTACAAACTAAAAACTAACTATATCAGTGGGCAGAGCGGCGCCCAGTGGTCCCCCTGCACTTACTAGTATGTCTGGGCGCCGCTCCGTTCGCCCGGTATAGGCTCCGGTGTCTGCGCTCCCTCTGACTGATTTTTTGTATGAGGCGTGTCCCTTGCTGCAGCGCTGGCCAATCGCAGCGCACAGCTATAGCCTGGCTAATCGCCTGCAGCGCTGGCGATTAGCGCTGCAGGCTATACCCTGCAGTGCTGGCCAATCACAGCGCACAGCTATAGCCTGGCTATGAGCTGCGCGCTACGATTGGCCAGCGCTGCAGCAAGGGACACGCCTCATACAAAAAATCAGTCAGAGGGAGCGCAGACACCGGAGCCTATACCGGGCGAACGGAGCGGCGCCCAGACATACTAGTAAGTGCAGGGGGACCCCTGGGCGCCGCTCTGCCCACTGATATAGTTAGTTTTTAGTTTGTACAGTAGTGAAAGGTCCTCTTTAAGGAGCAGGCCATTTTTTGCAAATCTGACCAGTGTCACTTTATGTGGTGATAACGTTAATATGCTTTGACTTATCCAAGCCATTCTGAGATTCGGCACATATTGTACTTCATGACACTGATAAAATGGAGTAAAAAAAAAACATTTTTTTAAAATAAAAAAAATACCAAATTTACCAAAGTTTCAATTTCTCTACTTCTATAATACATAGTAATACCTACAAAAATAGTTATTACTTTAAATTCCCCATATGTCTACTTCATGTTAGGATCATTTTGGGAATGACATTTTATTTTTGTGGGACGTTACAAGGCTTAGAAGTTTTGAAGCAAATCTTGAAATTTTTATGAAATTTTCAAAAAACCCACTTTTTAAGGACCAGTTCAGGACTGAAGTCACTTTGTGAGGCTTACCTAATAGAAACCACCCCATTCTAGAAACTACACCCCTCAAGGTATTCAAAACTTATTTTACAAACGTCGTTAACCCTTTAGGTGTTCCACAAGAGTTAATGGCAAATGGAGATAAAATTTCTGAATTTAGATTTTTGGGCAAATATTCAATTTTAATCCATTTTTTCCAGTAACAAAGCAAGGGTTAACAGCCAAACAAAACTCAATATTTATTGCCCTGATTCTGTAGTTTGCAGAAATTCTAAAATTTCATCTCCATATGCCATAAACTGTTGAGGAACACCTAAAGGGTTAATAAAGTTTGTAAAATCAGTTTTGAATACCTTGAGGGGTGTAGTTTCTTAGCTGGGGTCACTTTTATGGAGTTTCTACTCTAGGGGTGCATCAGGGGTTCTTCAAATGGGACATGGTGCCCAAAAGAAAAGGCCATCAAAATCTGCCTTCCAGAAACCATACGGCGTTCCTTTCCTTCTGCGCCCTGCCGTTTGGTCACACAGCAGTTTACGACCACATATGAGGTGTTTCTGTAAACTGCAGAATCACGGTAATAAATATTAAGTTTTGTTTGGCTGTTAACCCTTGCTTTGTTACTGGAAACAACTGATTAAAATGGTAAATTTGCACAAAAATAGCTGTTTTGGCACAGTTTTTATTTAATTTTTTTGACCGTGTTCATCTGAGGGGTTAGGTCATGGGGTATTTTTTTAGAACAGATTCTTACGGACGTGGCGATACCTAATATGTCTACTTTTTTTTAATTTTAGTGTTACAAAATAATATTTTTTTTAAAAAAATATTTGTTTTAGTGTCTTAAGTCTGAGAACCATAGTTTTTTTTCGATTGTCAGTGGCTAAATGGAATTAAAGTTGGGGAAGGGGATTATAAATTTAGTACTCCATGGAAGTGTGGCACTCCCTGAAGCAACTGTCAATGTAGAGGCCCGGATGATCGGGGCACGTGTCACACTGAGTGGTGGTGTCCTCCCGTATCCCCCTCCTGTTACACACTCTGCACTTTTTTGGGGACCGTCCCTTCTTTCCAGTATGGGGGACCACACCTGGAAAGTGTTGGCGCCTCCAGTTCCTGAGGTACTCCGGCCTGCTCTTTCCCGGTCAGAAAAGATCAGGCCTTGAGGACTGCCTCATAGAACTGGAGGAATTTCCCTGTGTTGCCAGCGCTCTGGGACAGCACAAAAGAGTTGTACAAGGCAACCTGTACCAAGTAGACTGCAACTTTTTTGTACCATGCCTGGGTTTTGCGCATGGCATTATATGGCTTGAGGACTTGACCAGAGAGATCAACTCCTCCCATATACCGATTGTAGTTGACGATACAATCGGGCTTGAGGACTGTTGCCGCGGTACCTCACACAGGGACAGGGGTGATGCCGTTACCATGAATTATAGACAGTACAAGGACATCCCTTTTGTCCTTATATCTGACCAGCAACAGGTTTCCACTGGTAAGGGCACGGGTCTCACCCCTGGGGATAGGTACCTGGAGGGGGTGGGTAGGGAGGCCACGTTGATTTTTCTGCACGGTCTCACAAGCGGACGTGGATCTGGCGGCGAGGGACTGGAACAAGGGGATACTAGTATAAAAGTTATCCACGTACAGGTGGTAACCTTTATCTAGCAGTGGGTGCATAAGGTCCCACACAAGTTTCCCACTAACACCCAGAGTGGGGGACATTCTGGGGGTTGAATACGGGAATCTCGCCCCTCATACACACGAAACTTGTTAGTGTACCCTGAGGTACTCTCACAAAGTTTGTACAGCTTCACGCCATACCTCGCCCGCTTAGAGGGAACATACTGGCGGAAACTGAGTCTCCCTTGAAAGCAATGAGAGACTCATCAACCGCGACCTCACTTCCAGGTACATAGGCCTCCAAAAATTTGGCCCCGAAGTGATTGATGACCGGCCTGATTTTGTACAGGCGGTCATAGGCAGGATCACCTTGGGGGGACATGCTGCATTATCTGCATAATGCAGGCATTTCCAGTTGGCCTCAAACCAGGTACGTGTCATGGCCGTACTGTAAAGTGGGGTCTGGTAGAGGACGTCCCTACTCCAGTAATGCCTGACACTGTTTTTTTTGACTAGGCCCATGTGCAGCATGAGGCCCCAAAACGTTCTCATCTCGGCTGCACTGACCGGAGTCCAGCCACCGGCCCCAAAAAGAGCCCGGGTGTTGAGCAATGAACTGTTGGAGTACAGATTCGTTTGCTCCACCATCAGATTCACAAAGTGGTCACTGAAAAAAAGACTAATATAGTCATATTCAGTGAAGCACACTGTGGGAATCTGGATTCCTGCTTGGCCAACAAAATCAGGAATCACAGGTTTAAAATGCTCTGGGGTACACCAGACAAGTTCACCGGTAGGGGGCTCAGGTGGACTTATCTGGTGGGCCGGAAAACTAGTACGAGCCCCAGAGCTGCTCGTACTAGTGTGGGCCACAGGGTCCCTGGCATGTCGGACCCCTTGCTCTGCCTGGCGGCTTCTCTGCCACCTTGGGGGCTCATCATCATCGCTAGATGATGAGGAGGACACGGATGACACGAGGAAAGTGGGTAGAAGAAGGAATGAAAGCAGCACACTCGGTCTCATCTGATCACCAGAATGCAACAGCCAGAATGCAACAGCCGCCAAGAGGACCGCGGATCCACAGCGGTCACACCAGAAAGTTGAAGTAGAAAAGTCGCAGCAGCATCTCCGGTTTTTTTCTTTTTATTGCGAAAACTTCACAGCATATACACAAATAAAGTGCAACTTTTCGGCTGTTACCAGCCTTTATCAAGCATAATCAGAAAGTGACATATACCAACATTAAATAGGGTAACCTCCACCCTCCTCAAAGCCATCCTCCAATAATATGCGTCTACCTGCAGTACCTAGCCAATCATGACTGTTCACAGTTACATTCCCTCTTTTGCATATCAGCAATCTCACCTGTGTAAACTTCACCATGTCCTTACATGCTCCCGCCCGACGTTCACATTTCTGCTTCCACACTGCGCAAACTCGCGCTACCAGATGTTTACATATCACCCAGGCAACTACGCTACGAATCTCGCGGAAATCCCGCGTGAATGCATCACAATACGTCTCTACTCTCTATCATTTACATGATACAGTGTCCTTGTAGTCTCATCTATGTGGGTGAGACTACAATGGAAGTGAGAGAAAAAATTAACAAACATAAGAGCACAATAAGGAAAGGTGCGTTGGACAAACCAGTCGCCAGACATTTCATTGAGCAGGGACATTCTATTAATCAGTTGCGCTTTAGAGTCATTGATGCAGTGGGTTTCCTTAGAAAGGGTGGAGACAGAGAAAAAATCTTAAGGAAAAAAGAACTCAAGTGGATATATACCCTGCGATCCCTGCAACCACATGGTCTCAATTTAGAGTTTAGTGTGGCAGGTATTGAATAAGGTGACCCCCAAGTTAGGATGTATAAAAGCACTTTATTGAGATCATCCTCCGATACGGACCTCAGTCGGACCATTCTCGAAATAATTCTTTAGGTGAGTATATATATCCATATCCAACAAATTGTGGCAGGACATGTATATAACTAGGTGATGTACATTTATTTAGGGACTAGGCATATAATTATCAAAAGCAGGTTACAAATATCATTCTTGAGGATATAACAAACATGATTAAAAACAATGAAAAAAATCACTAAGATTATACAGGTATCCTGTATAATCTTAGTGATTTTTTTCATTGTTTTTAATCATGTTTGTTATATCCTCAAGAATGATATTTGTAACCTGCTTTTGATAATTATATGCCTAGTCCCTAAATAAATGTACATCACCTAGTTATTTACATGTCCTGCCACAATTTGTTGGATATGGATATATACACTCACCTAAAGAATTATTAGGAACACCATACTAATACGGTGTTGGACCCCCTTTTGCCTTCAGAACTGCCTTAATTCTATGTGGCATTGATTCAACAAGGTGCTGATAGCATTCTTTAGAAATGTTGGCCCATATTGATAGGATAGCATCTTGCAGTTGATGGAGATTTGAGGGATGCACACCCAGGGCACGAAGCTCCCGTTCCACCACATCCCAAAGATGCTCTATTGGGTTGAGATCTGGTGACTGTGGGGGCCATTTTAGTACAGTGAACTCATTGTCATGTTCAAGAAACCAATTTGAAATGATTCGAGCTTTGTGACATGGTGCATTATCCTGCTGGAAGTAGCCATCAGAGGATGCATACATGTGCAGCGTACTCAAGTTGTGTGCAATAGGTGTTTCTGGGTGTAGTAGTGCAATATACACTAACCTGGTACAGCTGACTCTCTGCAAGGGCAGGTATAGGTAGAAATAGTTCGTGACGCCAGTGCCAAGTAAACGGTGGCACGCCGTTTGCGGAAGCAGGAATAATTTGAGGAAACGTGGTGTTAAAACAGAACTCCAACTTTAGTAGTTTGCAGGCAGAGACAATATTGGAATCGCAGTTCCTCAGCATACAGTCGATTATGTAATACGGTTGATGCAGGCAATTACAGTTTGAGCAAGGTTATTACAGAGTGTTAAACACAGGACTTGCAGCACAGGAGCTTGCACTCTATTTCTGTCTGATCCTGGAATATAGCAAATCTTCTCCAAGGCCCATTAACCTAATTCTGGCTTTATATCCTTGGTTATAGAATAAGTACCTCCTCTGTCTTTCTGAGTACCTCTTGCTTCTCTGCTCTTTGCCTCTGTCTCTCCCTCAGCTTCTGGAAACTTCCTCAGGCTCTTGAGCTAAGATATTCCTGTTTCTGCATATGGGAATTCAGGAGGGAATCTTCTCCTGGACAGCAGGCTTCAGGCCTGGACTTGTCTCAGACATTGTCTAATCTCCCACTGTAGATTACAGACACTAGACTCCGTCTGCCTTCTACTTCCCTGACTGGGCCTTATATAAACTAGGGCTCCCTAGCTCCCTCTATGGACTAGAAGCTGGAATAACACCCCTAGCAGGCCTGTACATGCAAGTTTCAATAACAGGAAAATACATACATTACATGACATTTTATAAAACTGACATATAGCAACTTCCCATAATTAAGGAGGGACGACAGCACACCAAGTGACCTTTGGTAGTGATGGGTATTACAGTTCCCGTACACTACACATGTTCTCATTCTGTTTACGCCAAATTCGGACTCTACCATTTGAATGTCTCAACAGAAATCGAGACTCATCAGACCAGGCAACATTTTTCCAGTCTTCAACAGTCCAATTTTGGCGAGTTTGTGCAAATTGTAGCCTCTTTTTCCTATTTGTAGTGGAGATGAGTTGTACCCGGTGGGGTCTTCTGCTGTTGTAGCCCATCCGCCTCAAGGTTGTGCGTGTTGTGGCTTCACAAATGCTTTGCTGCATACCTCGGTTGTAACGAGTGGTTATTTCAGTCAACGTTGCTCTTCTATCAGCTTAAATCAGTCGGACCATTCTCCTCTGACCTCTAGCATCCACAAGGCATTTTTGCCCACAGGACTGCCGCATACTGGATGTTTTTCCCTTTTCACACCATTCTTTGTAAACCCTAGAAATGGTTGTGCGTGAAAATCCCAGTAACTGAGCAGATTGTGAAATACTCAGACCGGCCCGTCTGGCACCAACAACCATGCCACGCTCAAAATTGCTTAAATCACCTTTCTTTCCCATTCTGACATTCAGTTTGGAGTTCAGGAGATTGTCTTGACCAGGACCACACCCCTAAATGCATTGAAGCAACTGCCATGTGATTGGTTGACTAGATAATTGCATTAATGAGAAATAGAACAGGTGTTCCTAATAATTGTTTAGGTGAGTGTATTTGACATGAACAATTGGGTAGATGGACCCTCACTCCTTTAGCTCCGCTCTCGCTGTGTCTGCAATTTGTTTTGTGCATTACCCTGGCAACTGGATACATAGTGATGTCATATCCGTGCGCGGCTGTTAGTCCCGACGCCGGCTGTGTGACATGAGTAGAGACGTATTGTGATGCATTCACGCGGGATTTCCACGAGATTCGTAGCGTGGTTGCCTGGGTGATATGTAAACATCTGGTAGCGCGAGTTTGCGCAGTGTGAAAGCAGAGACGCGAACAGCGGGCGGGAGCATGTAAGGACAGCAGGCAGGAGCATGTAAGGACATGGTGAAGTTTACACAGGTGAGATTGCTGATATATGCAAAAGAGGGAATGTAACTGTGAACAGTCATGATTGGCTAGGTACTGCAGGTAGACGCATATTATTGGATGGCTTTGAGGAGGGTGGAGGTTACCAAATTTAATGTTGGTATATGTCACTTTCTGATTATGCTTGATAAAGGCTGGTAACAGCCGAAACTTTGCACTTTATTTGTGTATATGCTGTGAAGTTTTCGCAATAAAAAGAAAAAAACGGAGATGCTGCTGCGACTTTTCTACTTCAAGAGGAAAGTGGGGTCATCCTCGTCATCACTGGGGCTATCGGATTCGGAGGCAAGCAGGGCGTATACCTCCTCGGCCGAGAACGTCCGGCGGACCATAGGGGAGTGTGTGTGCGTATGTGCGTGGAAAACTTTATTCAGTGTGCGTGTGTGTGGGGGACGGGTGTTTGTCTACTTTGCCCTATACCTAAAAAATTAGAAAATCCCAAAAAGTGTAAAAAAATAATTAAAAGATTCAAACGCGCTGATCAGCGGTGGGGTGGGCGATGCGCTAACAGTGGCCGGACGCTAAGAGTGCCGGCCACAGTCAGCGCATGCAAAAAAAAAAACACTTGCTCACCCAAAAAATGTGTGTGTGGGGGCGGGGGACAAGCTGCAGCACCCCTGGGGGTCTGAGTGCTGTGGACCCCAGACACCCGATCCGGGTGCTAGACCACAATAAAAACCTTTTTTTTTCCCTAACTCTCCCTCACTATCCCTGCCTAATCTACCTCTCCCTACCTTTCCCAAATACACAGATTTGTGCCTGATGGCACAAAAAAACTTACAGTACAGCCGAGCTCCTCTCTCTCCCTCTCCACGGACCTATATGAGCGGGAAAAGGAGCTCCGGCAATTCAAAATTGCTGCTGCACCCGCCCACCTGCCCAGCTGGCCAATCAGAAGCGATCCTGAGAGGTGGCGTGACCGCCACCACTCAGGATTGCAGGACAGTGATTGGTGGTGTATTATAACACCACCCATCACCGTCCTATTCCAGGTTATCGGGTCACCAGAGAACCAAATAACCCCACAAACGCAGCAAACCACAGGTCTGAATTGACCTGCGGTTTGCTGCGATCGCCGACACGGGGGGGTCACAGGACCTTCCTGGGCATTGTACCAAGGTGCCTGCTCAATGATATGAGCAGGCACCTTGATCCGATCACCGCCCGCCGCGCGGCGGTGATCGGAAATACACAGGGTGTACAGGTACGCCCTGTGTCATTAAGTACCAGGACATCAGGGTGTACCTGTACGCCCTGTGTCCGTAACAGGTTAAAGATAGTAGCAGGGTGTAGGAGTTGTAACACCAATCCAGGGTGTTACAGGTACAATTTATTTGATGTTGTGATCCATAAAAATGTCTGGATTGTGGCATCAACAAAACAGCCTAACTAGAAGCAACGGTATGAAGGTTAAATTGCCGTGTTGGCACTTTGGGATAAATAAGTAGGTTTTCAGTTCTAGTTTGGGTCTCTAAAAGTACCCTTTTACTGAAGTACCCCATCACTGAACTAGGCTGATGGATCTCTTGCCACGTGGCAACCCAAGAGACATAAAAATAAGGCACTAAAATTTGCACTTTTGGGCACTAAAATGGCTCTAAAATAGTCCTGGAAAGGGCTAGAGGGCTGCAAAAGGCATCAAAATGTGCTTAAGAGCTGATGACAACTGTTCTGCAAACAAATGTGGATGGGGAAATTACTTAAAGGGACACTGACAGGCCCAATTAGCATATTTAGGCATATATATGTCAGTACAGGTCTTATAAAGTCTATTAAAATCATCTAAGTATCCCCCCTGTCCACCTTATAAATACCGAAATATTAAGTTTTATAACCTGCTTGTCCGGTCACAAATCTGCCCAAGGGGCGGCGTTTCATCTGAAAATGCGCCCAGCCAGCCGCTCCCAACTGCCGTTTGAAGCCCCGCCCAGCTCATCAATATTCACTTCGCTGGGCGGCGGCTACAACTCTCCCGACTCAAGTGCCCGGCGCATGCGCATAAAGCAGGGGCTGCAGCGCTCTGTACGCAGGTGCGATGTGACCCCGGCCGGGCGCATGCGCTGAAGATTAGACGGAGGACGTGCCCAGAGGATCGAATGGGCTGTGCGCAGAATCTTGAGTCGGGAGACTTGTAGCCGCCGCCCAGCGAAGTGAATATTGATGAGCTGGGCGGGGCTGCAGACGGCAGTTGGGAGCGGCTGGCTGGGCGCATTTTCAGATGAAACGCCGCCCCTTGGGCAGATTTGTGACCGGACAAGCAGGTTATAAAACTTAATATTTCGGTATTTATAAGGTGGACAGGGGGGATACTTAGATGATTTTAATAGACTTTATAAGACCTGTACTGACATATATATGCCTAAATATGCTAATTGGGCCTGTCAGTGTCCCTTTAAAATAATATAAAATACAGAAAAATTAAAAATAACTATCTGGATCTAGGAGTAGGAGGTTGAGGAGGCGGTGGATGGGTGGATGTGGCGGTGTAGGTTGACGTGGCGGAGTAGGTGGAAGCGGCGGTGAAGGAGGAATAGGTAGCCAACACTGATTTGTGTTATTTTTTATTTTTAAATTGGGGTATCCCCCAAAATATTGGGATATATAACAAAATAAAACAAAGAATAAGTGCACTTGAGTACAAGAATGGATGGTTGAGGCTGGTATAAATGTCTATTCTGCACAAGGTACAGACAAGTCCTGTGGGATCCATGCCTGGTTCATTTTAATAAACGTAAGCTTGTCCACATTGGCTGTGGCCTGTGATAATGCTCTCTGCCGTGCTAAACACACGTTCACACTATACACTGGCTGCAGGGCAGGTCAGCACCTCCAAGGCTGACAAAGCTTTTCCACATTTTGGCCATGCTAACCCTGCCTTCTCAGGTGCTGGCAGTGCCCCAGCTGCATTGGTGACCTCCTCCTCCTCCTCTGCCTTCGCCTTGTGCTTACACTGTGCCCCCGTGGTCAGGTGGGAATGCCATACGCAGCGATCGCTTGTAGTCGCGCATCTTCCGATCAGTAACAGATGTTTTCACTAAATTTAGTTCCCTGTCAGCAATGCAGAGCAGGGGTTCATTCACGGCAAAAGGGGGTTCATGTCACCCAGCAATAGAACAGAGGATTTTGAGAGAACGAGGCCCCTGTCACCCAGGCACAGCAGGGGTTTATTCACTGCAAAACTAGCTTCATGTCACCCAGCAATAGAACAGAGGATTTTGAAAGATTTAGGCCCCTGTCACCCAGGCACAGCAGGGGTTCATTCACGGCAAAAGGGGGTTGTTGTCACCCAGCAATAGAACAGAGGATTTTGAGAGATTTAGGCTCATGTCACCCAGGCACAGCAGGGGTTCATTCACGGCAAAACTAGCTTCATGTCACCCAGCAATAGAACACAGGATTTTGAGAGATTTAGGCCCCTGTCACTCAGGCACAGCAGGGGTTCATTCACGGCAAAAGGGGGTTCTTGTCACCCAGCAATAGAACAGAGGATTTTGAGAGATTTAGGCCCCTGTCACCCAGGCACAGCAGGAGTTTATTCACTGCAAAACTAGCTTCATGTCACCCAGCAATAGAACAGAGGATTTTGAGAGATTTAGGCCCCTGTCACCCAGGCACAACAAGGGTTCATTCACGGCAAAAGGGGGTTCATGTAACCAGCAAATAACAGACGATTTTGAGAGATTTAGGCCCCTGTCACCTAGGCACAGCAGAGGTTTATTCACGGCAAAACTAGCTTCATGTCACCCAGCAATAGAACAGAGGATTTTGAAAGATTTAGGCCCCTGTCACCCAGGCACAGCAGGGGTTCATTCACGGCAAAAGGGGGTTCATGTCACCCAGCAATAGAACAGACGATTTTGAGAGATTTATGCCCCTGTCACCCAGGCACAGCAGGGGTTCATTCACGGCAAAACTAGCTTCATGTCACCTAGCAATAGAACAGAGGATTTTGAGAGAACGAGGCCCCTGTCACCCAGGTACAGCAGGGGTTCATTCACGGCAAAACTAGCTTCATGTCACCTAGCAATAGAACAGAGGATTTTGAGAGATTTAGGCCCCTGTCACCCAGGCACAGCAGGAGTTCATTCACTGCAAAAGTGGGTTCTTGTCACCCAGCAATAGAACAGAAGATTTTGAGAGATTTAGGCCCCTGTCACCCAGGCACAGCAGGGGTTCATTCATGGCAAAAGTGGGTTCTTGTCACCCAGCAATAGAACAGAGGATTTTGAGAGATTTAGGCCCCTGAAACCCAGGCACAGCAGGGGTTCATTCACGGCAAAACTAGCTTCATGTCACCCAGAAATAGAACAGAGGATTTTGAGAGATTAAGGCCCCTGTCACCCAGGCACAGCAGGGGTTTGTATACTCCAAAAAAGGTAAAAGTCACCCGACAATTGAAAATAAGAATTTTATCAATTTAGGGCACTAAAATTGGCACTTTTTTGCATTAAAATGTCTCTAAAATAGTCCTTGAAAAGGCTAGAGGGATGTAAAAGGCAGTAAAATGTGCTTAAGAGCATGGCAACTGCTCTGCAAACAAATGTGGATAGGGAATTAACTTAAAATAAAAGAAAATAACAAAAAATTACTAATTATTAACCTGCAACTCAGAGGAGGAGGTGAATATGGAGTCGGAGGTTGAGGAGGCGGTGAATGTGGTGTTGTAGGTGGAGGCAGCAATGGAGGAGGAGGTAGCCAACAATGTTTTTTTTATTTTTTTTATTGGGGTAGGTAGCCCCCAAAATATTGGGACAAATAAAAAAAAAGAAAACAAAGAATCATTGCACTTGATTTGAGTACAAGAATATATGTATGATGGTGGTATAAATGTCTCTTCTGCACAAGGTACAGACAAGTCTTGTGGGATCCAAGCCTGGTTCATTTTAATGAACGTGAGCTTGTCCACGTTGGCTGTGGACAGGCGGCTGCGTTTGTCTGTAATGACGCCCCCTGCCGTGCTAAATATACGTTCAGACAATACACTGGCTGCAGGGCAGGCCAGCACCTCCAAGGCATAAAGGGCAAGCTTAGGCCTAGTGCCTAATTTGGAGACCCAGAATTGAAGGGGGCAGATCCGTCATTCAGTACGTGTAGGCGTGTGCACACATACTGCTCCACCATGTTGGTGAAATGCTGCCTCATGCTAAGACGTTCCATATCAGCTGGTGGTGCTGGTTGTTGTGGCGTGCTAACAAAGCTTTTCCACATTTCGGCCATGCTAACCCTGCCTTCTGGTGGTGCCCCAGCTGCGTTGGCAACCTCTTCCTCGTCCTCTGCCTTCGCTTTGTGCTTCCACTGTGCCCCCGCTGTCAGGTGGGAATGCCATCAGCAGCTCATCTACTAGCGTGCGCTTGTACTCGCGCATCTTACGATCACGCTCCAGAGACGGAATTAAGGACGGTACGTTGTCCTTATAACGGGGATCCAGCAGCGTGGCCACCCAGTAATCAGCACAAGTTAGAATGTGGGCAACTCGCCGGTCACTGCGGAGACACTGCAGCATGTAATCGCTCATGTGTGACAGGCTGCCCAGAGGCAACAAAAAGCTGTCCTCTGTGGGAGGTGTATCGTCTGTGTCTTCTGTATCCCCCCATCCACGCACCAGTGATGGCCATTAGCTGGTCTGGGTGCCACCCTGCTGTGAACATGGTTCCTCCTCCTGCATCTCCTCCTCCTCATCCTCCACCTCCTCATCCTCCAGAACTGTGCCCTGGCTGGACAATTGTGTACCTTGGGTTTGTGGGTGCAGGAACCCACCCTCGGAGCCACTTTGGAATGACTGGCCGGAAACCCTACGAAATGATCCTTCTTCCTCCTCCTCCTCCTGTGCCACATCCTCTTCCATCATTGTCAGGAGCGTTTTTTCAAGGAGGCATAGAAGTGGGATAGTAACGCTGAGAACGGCGTTATCGGCACTGGCTACGTTGGTGGAGTACTCGAAACAGTGCAACAAGGAACCGCGCAACAAGGAACACAGGTCTCGCATGGAGGCCCAGTCATTGGTGGTGAAGTGGTGCTGTTCCGCCGAGCGACTCACTCGTGCGTGCTGCAGCTGAAACTCCACTATCATTTGCTGCTGCTCTCACAGTCTGGCCAGCATGTGCAAGGTGGAGTTCCACCTTGTGGGCACGTCGCATATGAGACGGTACGAGGGAAGGCCGAAGTTACGCTGCAGCGCTGACAGGCGAGCAGCAGCAGGGTGAGAACACCGAAAGCGCGCACAGACGGCCCGTACTTTATGCAGCAGCTCTGACATGTCGGGGTAATTTTTAAGGAATCTCTGCACCACCAAATTCAGGGATGTGCGTCAAACCGGCTAGTCCCAGAGCTGCTACGAGATTTCGCCCATTATCGCACACCACCAGGCCGGGCTTGAGGCTGACTGGCACAAACCACTTATCGGTCTGTTGTTCAAAGCCCGCCCACAGCTCCTGCGCGGTGTGGGGTTTGTCCCCCAAACAGATAAGTTTTAATACTGCCTGCTGTCGTTTACCCCTAGCTGTGCTGAAGTTGGTTGTGAAGGTGTTATGCTGACCGGATGAGGAGCTGGTAGAGGATAAGGAAGCAGAGTAGGAGGAGGAAGCAACTGGAGGCAAACTGAAGCGCCCTGCAATCCTCGGTGGTGAAAGGACATGCGCCAAACTGCTATCCAGCTCAGGCCCAGCCGCCACTGCATTTACCCAGTGTGCTGTTATGGAGATGTAACGGCCCTGACCTTGCTTACTGGTCCACATATCCGTAGTCAGGTGCACCTTGCCACAGATGGCGTTGCACAGTGCACACCTGATTTTGTCCCCTACTTGGTTGTGAAGGGAAGGGATGGCTCGCCTTAAAAAGTAGTGTCGGCTGAGCACGACGTACTGTGGGACAGCCACCGCCATAAGGCCTTTAAAACTATCCGTCTCCACCAGACGGAATGACAGAATTTCAAAGGCAAGTAATTTAGAAATGCTGGCATTCAGGGCTAGGGATCGCGGGTGGGTAGGGGGGTACTTCCTCTTCCTCTCCAGAGTTTGGGATATGGAGAGCTAAACGCTTCCGTGTGACATTGTAGAGATGCTTGGTGACCCAGGTGTTGGTGTTGCTGGCAGATCCTCTGTTTGAGGGGTGCCAGGTGGCACTGTCACTCCAGAGGTAGATGAAGAGGCTGCTCCTGCAGCAGAAGAGGAAGCAGGAGGAGCAAGAGACCTTTCTTGGCTTTTTAGGTGTCTACTCCACTGCAGCTCGTGCTTTGCACTTAAATGCCTGGTCATGCAGGTTGTGCTCAGGTTGAGAACGTTTATGCCTCGCTTCAGGCTCTGATTGCACAGCGTAAAAACCACTCGTGTCTTGTCGTCATCACATTGTCTGAAGAACTGCCACGCCAGGGAACTCCTTGGAGCTGGCTTTGGTGGGCTGGGTCTCTTGCTGCGGTGGGCAGTAGGAGGCGTACTGTCTAGAGGACGGCCGCTCCGCTTTTGCACCCTGCTCCCTCTTCTGCTGTGCTGGTGGCTCTGTGCGACCACGGCCTCTTCCTCCGAACTACATCGGTCACTCGTATGACCTTGATTCCATGTGGGGTCAAGGACCTCATCGTCCTCCACATCATCTTCCACCCAGTCTTCACCCCTGACTTCCTTGTCGGTCTGCACACTTTCGAAAGACTCAGCAGTTAGCACCTGTGTTTCGTCATCATCCGAGACGTGCTGCAATGGTCCTCCCATGTACTCATCTTGGGCAGGGCACTTAATCTCTTCCACTTCTGGGGCAGGGCTAGGTGGATGGCCCTGGGAAACCCTGCTAACAGAGTCATCAAAAACAGAAGAGGCTGCTGCATGACTTGGGGCTCAGACTGCTTGGCTGATTTGCAAGGGGGTGAGGTGAAAGACTGATGGACATTGGCTGCAGGTGCCAACTGTGGGCTTTCAGCAGGAGACTGGGTGGGAGACAATGTGAAGAGACTGGATCCACTGTCAGCAACCCAATCTACTATCACTTGTACTTGTTCAGGCCTCACCATTCGTAGAGTAGCATTAGGCCCGGCCAAATACCGCTGCAGGTTTTGTCGCCTACTCGCACCTGAGAAAGGGGTTTCACTTGTGCGTGTAGCTGGCAAAGATTGACCACGTCCTCTCCCTGCAACAGGAGCTCCACCAGCAGCACCACGACCTGGGCCACGTCCCTTATTTGACGCTCTCCTCATATTTTTTTAATTTAGGATCTTGCCCAAAATGGGTGTGTAATTAATAGTAGAAAAGAAGGACAGTATGTAAAGAGTGTATCTCACACGGCCTGAAGCAGACTAGGCCTCAATTAAAGATTTCTTTGCACAAAATGGCTGTATTTCAAATGGCTGAATTTCAAATGCCTAATTCAAACCCCTGTATGTAGAGGTAGTATCTCAGAGGGCCTAAACCTCTGTAGGCCTGAACTAAAAATGTATTTTCCCAAAATGGCTATATTTCAAATACTTGTATTTCAAATGCATGATTCAAACCCCTGTATGTAGAGGAGTATCTCACACGGTCTGAACCAGTGTAGGCCTGAAGTAAATATATCTTTGCACAAAATGGCTGTATTTCAAATGCCTGATTCATCCCCTGTATGTAGAGGGGTATCTCACACGGTCTGAACCAGTGTAGGCCTGAAGTAAATATTCATTTGCACAAAATGGCTGTATTTCAAATGGCTGTATTTCAAATGCCTAATTCAAACCCCTGTATGTAGAGGTAGTATCTTAGAGGGCCTGAAACTCTGTAGGACTGAAGTAAATATATTTTTGCACAAAATGGCTATATTTCAAATGGCTGTATTTCAAATGCCTAATTCAAACCCCTGTATGTAGAGGTAGTATCTCAGAGGGCCTGAACCTCTGCAGGCCTGAACTTAATATTTCTTTGAACAAAATGGCTGTATTTCAAATAACTGTATTTCAAATGCCTGATTCAAACCCCTGTATGTAGGGGGTATCTCACACGGTCTGAACCAGTGTAGGCCTGAAGTAAATATATCTTTGCAGAAAATGGCTGTATTTCAAATGGCTGTATTTCAAATGCCTAGTTCAAACCCCTGTATTTAGGGGGGTATCTCACACGGTATGAACCAGTGTAGGCCTGAAGTAAATATATCTTTGCACAAAATGGCTGTATTTCAAATGGCTGTATTTCAAATGCCTAATTCAAATCCTTGTATGTAGGGGGTATCTCACACGGTGTGAAGTAAATATATCTTTGCACAAAATGGCTATATTTCAAATGGCTGTATTTCAAATGCCTGATTCAAACCCATGTATGTAGGGGGGTATCTCACACAGTCTGAACCAGTGTAGGCCTGAAGTAAATATATCTTTGCACAAAATGGCTATATTTCAAATGGCTGTATTTCAACTGCCTAATTCAAACCCCTGTATGTAGAGGTAGTATCTCAGAGGGCCTAAACCTCTGTATGCCTGAAGTAAATATATCTTTGCACAAAATGGCTGTATTTCAAATGGCTGTATTTCAAATGCCTAATTCAAACCCCTGTATGTAGATTTAGTATCTCAGAGGGCCTGAACCTCTGTAGGCCTGAACTTAATATTTCTTTGCACAAAATGGCTGTATTTCAAATGCCTGATTAAAACCCCTGTATGTAGGAGGTTATCTCACATGGTCTGAACCAGTGTAGGCCTGAAGTAAATATATTTTTGCACAAAATGGCTGTATTTCAAATGCCTAATTCAAACTCCTGTTTATAGGGGGTATCTCACACAGTCTGAACCTCTGTAGGCCTGAAGTAAATATATCTTTGCACAAACTGGCTGTATTTCAAATGGCTGTATTTCAAATGCCTAATTCAAACCCCTGTATGTAAAAGTAGTATCTCAGAGGGCCTGAACCTTTGTAGGCCTGAAGTAAATATATTTTTGCACAACATGGCTGTATTTCAAATGGCTGTATTTCAAATGCCTAATTCAAACCCCTGTATGTAGATTTAGTATCTCAGAGGGCCTGAACCTCTGTAGGCCTGAACTTAATATATCTTTGCACAAAATGGCTGTATTTCAAATGGCTGTATTTCAAATGCCTAATTCGAACCCCTGTATGTAGAGGTAGTATCTCAGAGGGCCTGAACCAGTGTAGGCCTGAAGTAAATATATCTTTGCACAAAATGGCTGTATTTCAAATGGCTGTATTTCAAATGCCTGATTCATTCCCCTGTATGTAGAGGGGTATCTCGCACGGTCTGAACCAGTGTAGACCTGAAGTAAATATATCTTTGCACAAAATGGCTGTATTTCAAATGGCTGTATTTCAAATGCCTAATTCGAACCCCTGTATGTAGAGGTAGTATCTCAGAGGGCCTGAACCAGTGTAGGCCTGAAGTAAATATATCTTTGCACAAAATGGCTGTATTTCAAATGGCTGTATTTCAAATGCCTGATTCATTCCCCTGTATGTAGAGGGGTATCTCGCACGGTCTGAACCAGTGTAGACCTGAAGTAAATATATCTTTGCACAAAATGGCTGTATTTCAAATGGCTGTATTTCAAATGCCTAATTCAAACCCCTGTATGTAGATTTAGTATCTCAGAGGGCCTGAACCTCTGTAGGCGTGAACTTAATATTTCTATTTTTAAATGGCTGTATTTCAACTGCCTAATTCAAACCCCTGTATGTAGAGGTAGTATCTCAGAGGGCCTGAACCTCTGTAGGCCTGAAGTAAATATATCTTTGCACAAAATGGCTGTATTTTAAATGGCTGTATTTCAAATGCCTGACTCATTCCCCTGTATGTAGAGAAGTATCTCACACGGCCTGAACCAGTGTAGGCCTGAAGTAAATATTCATTTGCACAAAATGGCTGTATTTCAAATAGCTGTATTTCAAATGCCTAATTCAAACCCTTGAATGTAGAGGTAGTATCTCAGAGGGCCTGAACCAGTGTAGGCCTGAAGTAAATATATCTTTGCACAAAATGGCTGTATTTCAAATGGGTGTATTTCAATGCCTGATTCATTCCCCTGTATGTAGAGGGGTATCTCACACGGTCTGAACCAGTGTAGGCCTGAAGTAAATATATCTTTGCACAAAATGGCTGTATTACAAATGGCTGTATTTCAAATGCCTAATTCAAACCCCTGTATGTAGAGGTAATATCTCAGAGGGCTTGAACCTCTGTAGGCCTGAAGTAAAAAATATATTTGCCCAAAATGGCTGTATTTCAAATGGCTGTATTTCAAATGCCTGATTCAAACCCCTGTATGTTTGTTTGAATCTCACACAGTCTGAACCAGTGTAGGCCTGAAGTAAATATATCTTTGCACAAAATAGCTGTATTTCAAATGGCAGTATTTCAAATGCCTGATTCATACCCCTGTATGTAGGAAGGTATCTCACACAGTCTGAACCTCTGATGGCCTGAAGTAAATATATCTTTGCACAAAATGGCTGTATTTCAAATGGCTGTATTTCAAATGCCTAATTCAAACCCCTGTATATAGAGGTAGTATCTCAGAGGGCTTGAACCTCTGTAGGCCTGAAGTAAATATATCTTTGCACAAAATGGCTATATTTCAAATGGCTGTATTTCAAATGCCTGATTCAAACCCATGTATGTAGGGGGGTATCTCACACAGTTCTGAACCAGTGTAGGCCTGAAGAAAATATATCTTTGCACAAAATGGATGTATTTCAAATGGCTGGATTTCAAATGCCAAATTCAAACCCCTGTATGTAGAGGTAGTATCTCAGAGGGCCTGAACCTCTGTAGGCCTGAAGTAAATATATCTTTGCACAAAATGGCTGTATTTCAAATGGCTGTATTTAAAATGCCTAATTCAAACCCCTGTATGTAGATTTAGTATCTCAGAGGGCCTGAACCTCTGTAGGCCTGAACTTAATATTTCTTTGCACAAAATGGCTGAATTTCAAATGGCTGTATTTTAAATGCCTAATTCGAACCCCTGTATGTAGAGGTAGTATCTCAGAAAGCCTGAACCAGTGTAGGCCTGAAGTAAATATATCTTTGCACAAAATGACTGTATTTCAAATGGCTGTATTTCAAATGCCTGATTCATTTCCCTGTATGTAGAGGGGTATCTCACACGGTATGAACCAGTGTAGGCCTGAAGTAAATATATCTTTGCACAAAATGGCTGTATTACAAATGGCTGTATTTCAAATGCCTAATTCAAACCCCTGTATGTACAGGTAGTATCTCAGAGGGCCTGAACCTCTGTAGGCCTGAAGTAAATATATCTTTGCACAAAATGGCTGTATTTCAAATGCCTAATTCATTCCCCTGTATGTAGAGTGGTATCTCACACGGTCTGAACCAGTGTAGGCCTGAAGTAAATATTCATTTGCACAAAATGGCTGTATTTCAAATGCCTAATTCAAACCCCTGTATGTAGAGGTAGTATCTTAGAGGGCCTGAAACTCTGTAGGCCTGAAGTAAATATATTTTTGCACAAACTGGCTATATTTCAAATGGCTGTATTTCAAATGCCTAATTCAATCCCCTGTATGTAGAGGTAGTATCTCAGAGGGTCTGAACCTCTGCAGGCCTGAACGTAATATTTCTTTGAACAAAATGGCTGTATTTCAAATGGCTGTATTTCAAATGCCTGATTCAAACCCCTGTATGTAGGGGGTTATCTCACACAGTCTGAACCAGTGTAGGCCTGAAGTAAATATATCTTTGCACAAAATGGCTGTATTTCAAATGGCTGTATTTCAAATGCCTGATTCAAACCCCTGTATATAGGGGGGTATCTCACACGGTCTGAACCTGTGTAGGCCTGAAGTAAATATATCTTTGCAGAAAATGGCTGTATTTCAAATGGCATTATTTCAAATGCCTGATTCAAACCCCTGTATGTAGGAAGGTATCTCACACAGTCTGAACCTCTGTAGGCCTGAAGTAAATATATCTTTGCACAAAATGGCTGTATTTCAAATGCCTAATTCAAACCGCTTTATGTAGAGGTAGTATCTCAGAGGGCCTGAACCTCTGTAGGCCTGATGTAAATATATCTTTGCACAAAATGGCTGTATTTCAAATGGCTGTATTTCAAATGTCTAATTCAAACCCCTGTATGTAGATTTAGTATCTCAGAGGGCCTGAACCTCTGTAGGCTAGAAGTAATTATATCTTTGCACAAAATGGCTGTATTTCAAATGCCTAATTCAAACCGCTTTATGTAGAGGTAGTATCTCAGAGGGCCTGAACCTCTGTAGGCATGATGTAAATATATCTTTGCACAAAATGGCTGTATTTCAAATGGCGTATTTCAAATGTCTAATTCAAACCCCTGTATGTAGATTTAGTATCTCAGAGGGCCTGAACCTCTGTAGGCTTGAAGTAAATATATCTTTGCACAAAATGGCTGTATTTCAAATGCCTAATTCATTCCCCTGTATGTAGAGTGGTATCTCACACGGTCTGAACCAGTGTAGGCCTGAAGTAAATATTCATTTGCACAAAATGGCTGTATTTCAAATGCCTAATTCAAACCCCTGTATGTAGAGGTAGTATCTTAGAGGGCCTGAAACTCTGTAGGCCTGAAGTAAATATATTTTTGCACAAACTGGCTATATTTCAAATGGCTGTATTTCAAATGCCTAATTCAAACCCCTGTATGTAGAGGTAGTATCTCAGAGGGTCTGAACCTCTGCAGGCCTGAACTTAATATTTCTTTGAACAAAATGGCTGTATTTCAAATGGCTGTATTTCAAATGCCTGATTCAAACCCCTGTATGTAGGGGGTTATCTCACACAGTCTGAACCAGTGTAGGCCTGAAGTAAATATATCTTTGCACAAAATGGCTGTATTTCAAATGGCTGTATTTCAAATGCCTGATTCAAACCCCTGTATATAGGGGGGTATCTCACACGGTCTGAACCTGTGTAGGCCTGAAGTAAATATATCTTTGCAGAAAATGGCTGTATTTCAAATGGCATTATTTCAAATGCCTGATTCAAACCCCTGTATGTAGGAAGGTATCTCACACAGTCTGAACCTCTGTAGGCCTAAAGTAAATATATCTTTGCACAAAATGGCTGTATTTCAAATGCCTAATTCAAACCGCTTTATGTAGAGGTAGTATCTCAGAGGGCCTGAACCTCTGTAGGCCTGATGTAAATATATCTTTGCACAAAATGGCTGTATTTCAAATGGCTGTATTTCAAATGTCTAATTCAAACCCCTGTATGTAGATTTAGTATCTCAGAGGGCCTGAACCTCTGTAGGCTAGAAGTAATTATATCTTTGCACAAAATGGCTGTATTTCAAATGCCTAATTCAAACCGCTTTATGTAGAGTTAGTATCTCAGAGGGCCTGAACCTCTGTAGGCATGATGTAAATATATCTTTGCACAAAATGGCTGTATTTCAAATGGCGTATTTCAAATGTCTAATTCAAACCCCTGTATGTAGATTTAGTATCTCAGAGGGCCTGAACCTCTGTAGGCTTGAAGTAAATATATCTTTGCACAAAATGGCTGTATTTCAAATGCCTAATTCATCCCCCTGTATGTAGAGGGGTATCTCACACGGTCTGAACCAGTGTAGGCCTGAAGTAAATATTCATTTGCACAAAATGGCTGTATTTCAAATGCCTAATTCAAACCCCTGTATGTAGAGGTAGTATCTCAGAGGGCCTGAACCTCTGTAGGCCTGAACTTAATATTTCTTTGAACAAAATGGCTGCATTTCAAATGGCTGTATTTCAAATGCCTGATTCAAACCCCTGTATTTAGGGGGTTATCTCACACGGTCTGAACCAGTGAAGGCCTGAAGTGAATATATCTTTGCACAAAATGGCTGTATTTCAAATGGCTGTATTTCAAATGCCTAACTCAAACACCTGTATGTAGGGGGGTATCTCACACGGTCTGAATCAGTGTAGGCCTGAAGTAAATATATCTTTGCACAAAATGGCTGTATTACAAATGGCTGTATTTCAAATGCCTGATTCAAACCCTTGTATGTATGGGGTATCTCACACGGTCAGAACCAGTGTAGGCCTGAAGTAAATATATCTTTGCACAAAATGGCTGTATTACAAATGGCTGTATTTCAAATGGCTAATTCAAACCCCTGTATGTAGAGGTAGTATCTCAGAGGGCCTGAACCTCTGTAGGCCTGAAGTAAAAATTTATTTGCCCAAAATGGCTGTATTTCAAATAGCTGTATTTCAAATGCCTAACTCAAACCCCTGAGGGGGGTAGGGGGGTATCTCAAACAGTCTGAACCAGTGTAGGCCTGAAGTAAATATATCTTTGCACAAAATGGCTGTATTTCAAATGGCAGTATTTCAAATGCCTGATTCAAACCCCTGTATGTAGGAAGGTATCTTACACAGTCTGAACCTCTGTAGGCCTGAAGTAAATATATCTTTGCACAAAATGGCTGTATTTCAAATGCCTGATTCATTCCCCTGTATGTAGAGGGGTATCTCACACGGTCTGAACCAGTGTTGTCCTGAAGTAAATATTCATTTGCACAAAATGGCTGTATTTCAAATGCTTAATTTAAACCCCAGTATGTAGAGGTAGTATCTTAGAGGGCCTGAAACTCTGTAGGCCTGAACTTAATATTTCTTTGAACAAAATGGCTGTATTTCAAATGCCTGATTCAAACCCCTGTATGTAGGGGGTTATCGCACACGGTCTGAACCAGTGTAGGTGTCACGGCTGAGGATGGGGGAAACCCTCAGCCGTGTGCCGAAGGATGATGGTCGCTGCTTGACCAGGACAAACAGGATTAGGGAGCAGGTCACCTCCTACAGCGTCCCTAACCTGACCCTAACTCCTACCTGCATGGGCCGACCTTGAAGGTAGGAGGACCCATGCGCAGGAACCTCGGATCCCTACTCGCCCTCCGCTGGTCCCTAGGCTAGGAGACAGAGTAAGACATCCTGTTCCTTCTGGATCCGGAGGAACAGGAGTCTCACTGGCCAAGCTGCAAGCAAGGGGAAACAAATGCAACCTATGGCAATGGCAGGTACTTGTCACAAACATAGCAGAGACCTACCACAGACAACCAAGCCTGGAACCCATGTGGATGTACTGCCCACAGACAGCAGGACTCAGCACACAAACACACAGCACACGGGAACCCAGGACCACAGGTGCAATAAAGAAATATAAAAGCAAACACATCTTCCAGACACCAAGGACATATAATTAGCTTATGACCAGAAGGTTGGCCCCCACTGGCAGTTGGTAAGTAACCAGGAGGAATAACCAGGAACATGGCTGAAACACCCTCTCTGGCTACTGCCTACAACTGAGGCTTTATAGGGCCAAGAGGCCACACCCAACAATCAGACACACCCCGTGACTCACACACACTGAAAGGGAGTTAACCCTTCCAAAACCACAGAAGGGAAAACATAACTTAAAGGGGAAGTGTCCAAACAACAAACACACTGTGGCTGTTGCCGCAGGCAACGACATGGGTGGCAAGCGTGTCCTGGGAGTCAGCCCGAAGGCCGGGACACTGCCACCACATGTACAACATACAACCAAACGTTGCCACGGACAGCCACAGTGAAGGGAAAATGTCAGTGCACACCAAACATAAACAAAGTGCACACAGACATACAAAAGTGCTTACAAACGCGCACACAACTCCGAGGGAACCGCACACACATAGCTGTTGTCCGCGGCAACCGCACTTGATGCTAACAACCTTATGCCTCAAGCTGCGGTTGACACTACAACCCAAAACCGCGGGCAACAGTATGCGGCTCCCAAGGAGTCACGGGCAAAACCGTGGCCGTGACACTCCCACCCCTCAAAGCCCCCCCCACTAAAAAAAAACACGTGAGGGACTCACACAAGGGGATGGGAGAAGGGGACGTCCACTCTCAGACACGGTTCCCAAAAAGTCGCTGTCAGCTGCATCCTCTCCCAGCACACAACACAGCCAGTCCGACGAGGCCATACCTTCGGAAGAGGGTGCACCATGCAGTGCCATCCCATTGTGGCCTGCATGCGCGTTCTCCGGAGGGAGAGCGTTCCGGGGGGATCACCGTTAACGGCACGGTTGGTGGCTTATTCCCCGCCACCTTACCTTCCGTGTCCGTGTTGGTGATCCCTCGTCCCTCTCCATGTTCCCATCTCTGGTCGTTTGCTGGCAGTGCTCCGTAAATGGTCCGGCTGCGTGCTGGTTTGGAGTGTCAGCGACTGGAGTGGGGATGTGTGTGGAGAGTCCCCTCGTCCATCTCTCAGTGGTTCTCTCCCCTGTGTCGCTGGTGCGGGCTGCAGGCCTCGTCGGACTGGCTGGGTTGTGTGCTGGGAGAGGATGCAGCTGACAGCGACTTTTTGGGAACCGTGTCTGAGAGTGGACGTCCCCTTCTCCCATCCCCTTGTGTGAGTCCCTCACATGTTTTTTTTTGGTGGGGGGGCTTTGAGGGGTGGGAGTGTCACGGCCACGGTTTTGGCCGTGACTCCTTGGGAGCCGCATACTGTTGCCCTCGGTTTTGGGTTGTAGTGTCAACCGCAGCTTGAGGCATAAGGTTGTTAGCCTCAAGTGCGGTTGCCGCGGTCAACAGCTATGTGTGCGGTTCCCTCGGAGTTGTGTGCGCGTTTGTAAGCACTTTTGTATGTTTGGTGTGCACTGACATTTTCCCTTCACTATGGCTGTCCGTGGCAACGTTTGGTTGTATGTTGTACATGTGGTGGCAGTGTCCCGGCCTTCGGGCTGATTCCCAGGACACGCTTGCCACCCATGTCGTTGCCTGCGGCAACAGCCACAGTGTGTTTGTTGTTTGGACACTTCCCCTTTAAGTTATATTTTCCCTTCTGTGGTTTTGGAAGGGTTAACTCCCTTTCAGTGTGTGTGAGTCACGGGGTGTGTCTGATTGTTGGGTGTGGCCTCTTGGCCCTATAAAGCCTCAGTTGTAGGCAGTAGCCAGAGAGGGTGTTTCAGCCATGCTGGCTGTAGACATCCTCCTGGTTACTGACCAACTGCCATTGGGGGCCAACCTTCTGGTCATAAGCTAATTATATGTCCTTGGTGTCTGGAAAATGTGTTTGCTTTTATATTTCTTTATTGCACCTGTGGTCCTCGGTTCCCGTGTGTTGTGTGTTTGTGTGCTGAGTCCTGCTGTCTGTGGGCAGTGCATCCACATGGGTTCCAGGCTTGGTTGTCTGTGGTAGGTCTCTGCTATGTTTGTGACAAGTACCTGCCATTGCCATAGGTTGCATTTGTTTCCCCTTGCTTGCAGCTTGGCCAGTGAGACTCCTGTTCCTCCGGATCCAGAAGGAACAGGATGTCTTACTCTGACTCCTAGCCTAGGGACCGGCGGAGGTCGAGTAGGGATCCGAGGTTCCTGCGCATGGGTCCTCCTACCTTCAAGGTCGGCACATGCAGGTAGGAGTTAGGGTCAGGTTAGGGACGCTGTAGGAGGTGACCTGCTCCCTAATCCTGTTTGTCCTGGTCAAGCAGCGACCATCATCCTTCGGCACACGGCTGAGGGTTTCCCCCATCCTCAGCTGTGACAGTAGGCCTGAAGTAAATATATCTTTGCACAAAATGACTGTATTTCAAATGGCTGTATTTCAAATGCCTAGTTCAAACCCCTGTATGTAGGGGAGTATCTCACACGGTCTGAACCAGTGTAGGCCTGAAGTACATATATCTTTGCACAAAATGGCTGTATTTCAAATGGCTGTATTTCAAATGGCTAATTCAAACCCTTGCATATAGGGGGTATCTCACACGGTCTGAACCAGTGTAGGCCTGTAGTAAATATATCTTTGCACAAAATGGCTGTATTTCAAATGGCTGTATTTCAAATGCCTAATTCGAACCCCTGTATGTAGAGGTAGTATCTCAGAGGGCTTGAACCAGTGTAGGCCTGAAGTAAATATATCTTTGCCCAAAATGGCTGTATTTCAAATGGCTGTATTTCAAATGCCTGATTCAAACCCCTGTATGTAGGGGGGTATCTCACACGGTCTGAACCTCTGTAGGCCTGAAGTAAATATATCTTTGCACAAAATGGCTGAATTTCAAATGGCTGTATTTCAAATGCCTGTTTCAAACCCCTGTATGTAGGAAGGTATCTCACACAGTCTGAACCTCTGTAGGCCTGAAGTAAATATATCTTTGCACAAAATGGCTGTATTTCAAATGGCTGTATTTCAAATGCCTAATTCGAACCCCTGTATGTAGAGGTAGTATCTCAGAGTGCTTGAACCAGTGTAGGCCTGAAGTAAATATATCTTGGACCAAAATGGCTGTATTTCAAATGCCTGATTCAAACCCCTGTATGTAGGGGGGTATCTCACACGGTCTGAACCAGTGTAGGCCTGAAGTAAATATATCTTTGCACAAAATGGCTGAATTTCAAATGGCTGTATTTCAAATGCCTAGTTCAAACGCCTGTATGTAGGGGAGTATCTCACACGGTCTGAACCAGTGTAGGCCTGAAGTACATATATCTTTGCACAAAATGGCTGTATTTCAAATGCCTAATTCAAACCCTTTTATGTAGGGGGTATCTCACACGGTCTGAACCAGTGTAGGCCTGAAGTAAATATATCTTTGCACAAAATGGCTATATTTCAAATGGCTGTATTTCAAATGCCTGATTCAAACCCATATATGTAGGGGGGTATCTCACACAGTCTGAACCAGTGTAGGCCCGAAGTAAATATATCTTTGCCCAAAATGGCTGTATTTCAAATGGCTGTATTTCAACTGCCTAATTCAAACCCATATATGTAGGGGGGTATCTCACACAGTCTGAACCAGTGTAGGCCCGAAGTAAATATATCTTTGCACAAAATGGCTGTATTTCAAATGGTTGTATTTCAACTGCCTAATTCAAACCCCTGTATGTAGATTTAGTATCTCAGAGGGCCTGAACCTTTGTAAGCCTGAACTTAATATTTCTTTGAACAAAATGGCTGTATTTCAAATGGCTGTATTTCAACTGCCTAATTCAAACCCCTGTATGTAGAGGTAGTATCTCAGAGGGCCTGAACCTCTGTAGGCCTGAAGTAAATATATCTTTGCACAAAATGGCTGTATTTGAAATGCCTGATTAATTCCCCTGTATGTAGAGGGGTATCTCACACGGTCTGAACCAGTGAAGGCCTGAAGTAAATATTCATTTGCACAAAATGGCTGTATTTCAAATGGCTGTATTTCAAATGCCTAATTCAAACCCCTGTATGTAGATTTAGTATCTCAGAGGGCCTGAACCTCTGTAGGCCTGAACTTAATATTTCTTTGCACAAAATGTCTGTATTTCAAATTGCTGTATTTCAAATGCCTAATTCATACCCTTGTATGTAGGTGGTATCTCACACGGTCTGAACCAGTGTAGGCCTGAAGTACATATATCTTTGCACAAAATGGCTGTATTTCAAATGGCTGTATTTCAAATGGCTAATTCAAACCCTTGCATGTAGGGGGTATCTCACACGGTCTGAACCAGTGTAGGCCTGTAGTAAATATATCTTTGCACAAAATGGCTGTATTTCAAATGCCTAATTCGAACCCCTGTATGTAGAGGTAGTATCTCAGAGGGCTTGAACCAGTGTAGGCCTGAAGTAAATATATCTTTGCCCAAAATGGCTGTATTTCAAATGGCTGTATTTCAAATGCCTGATTCAAACCCCTGTATGTAGGGGGGTATCTCACACGGTCTGAACCTCTGTAGGCCTGAAGTAAATATATCTTTGCACAAAATGGCTGAATTTCAAATGGCTGTATTTCAAATGCCTGTTTCAAACCCCTGTATGTAGGAAGGTATCTCACACAGTCTGAACCTCTGTAGGCCTGAAGTAAATATATCTTTGCACAAAATGGCTGTATTTCAAATGGCTGTATTTCAAATGCCTAATTCGAACCCCTGTATGTAGAGGTAGTATCTCAGAGTGCTTGAACCAGTGTAGGCCTGAAGTAAATATATCTTGGACCAAAATGGCTGTATTTCAAATGCCTGATTCAAACCCCTGTATGTAGGGGGGTATCTCACACGGTCTGAACCAGTGTAGGCCTGAAGTAAATATATCTTTGCACAAAATGGCTGTATTTCAAATGCCTGATTCAAACCCTTGTATGTAGGTGGTATCTCACACGGTCTGAACCAGTGTAGGCCTGAAGTAAATATATCTTTGCACAAAATGGCTGTTTTTCAAATGGCTGTATTTCAAATGCCTAATTCAAACCCCTTTATGTGGAGGAAGTATCTCAGAGGGCCTGAACCTCTGTAGGCCTGAAGTAAATATATCTTTGCACAAAATGGCTGTATTTCAAATGGCAGTATTTCAAATCCCTAATTCGAACCCCTGTATGTAGAGGTAGTATCTCAGAGGGCCTGAACCAGTGTAGGCCTGAAGTAAATATATCTTTGCACAAAATGGCTGTATTTCAAATGGGTGTATTTCAAATGCCTGATTCATTCCCCTGTATGTAGAGGGGTATCTCACACGGCCTGAACCAGTGTAGGCCTGAAGTAAATATTCATTTGCACAAAATGGCTGTATTTCAAATGCCTAATTCAAACCCTTTAATGTAGAGGTAGTATCTCAGGGGGGATGAAACCTCTGTAGGCCTGAACTTAATATTTCTTTGAACAAAATGGCTGTATTTCAAATGGCTGTATTTCAAATGCCTGATTCAAACCCCTGTATGTAGGGGGTTATCGCACACGGTCTAAACCAGTGTAGGCCTGAAGTAAATATATCTTTGCACAAAATGGCTGTATTTCAAATGGCTGTATTTCAAATGCCTAATTCAAACCCCTGTATGTAGATTTAGTATCTCAGAGGGCCTGAACCTCTGTACGCCTGAACTTAATATTTCTTTGCACAAAATGTCTGTATTTCAAATGGCTGTATTTCAAATGCCTAATTCAAACCCTTGTATGTAGGTGGTATCTCACACGGTCTGAACCAGTGTAGGCCTGAAGTAAATATATCTTTGCACAAAATGGCTGTTTTTCAAATGGCTGTATTTCAAATGCCTAATTCAAACCCCTTTATGTGGAGGAAGTATCTCAGAGGGCCTGAACCTCTGTAGGCCTGAAGTAAATATATCTTTGCACAAAATGGCTGTATTTCAAATGGCAGTATTTCAAATCCCTAATTCGAACCCCTGTATGTAGAGGTAGTATCTCAGAGGGCCTGAACCAGTGTAGGCCTGAAGTAAATATATCTTTGCACAAAATGGCTGTATTTCAAATGGGTGTATTTCAAATGCCTGATTCATTCCCCTGTATGTAGAGGGGTATCTCACACGGCCTGAACCAGTGTAGGCCTGAAGTAAATATTCATTTGCACAAAATGGCTGTATTTCAAATGCCTAATTCAAACCCTTTAATGTAGAGGTAGTATCTCAGGGGGGATGAAACCTCTGTAGGCCTGAACTTAATATTTCTTTGAACAAAATGGCTGTATTTCAAATGGCTGTATTTCAAATGCCTGATTCAAACCCCTGTATGTAGGGGGTTATCGCACACGGTCTAAACCAGTGTAGGCCTGAAGTAAATATATCTTTGCACAAAATGGCTGTATTTCAAATGGCTGTATTTCAAATGCCTAATTCAAACCCCTGTATGTAGATTTAGTATCTCAGAGGGCCTGAACCTCTGTACGCCTGAACTTAATATTTCTTTGCACAAAATGTCTGTATTTCAAATGGCTGTATTTCAAATGCCTAATTCAAACCCTTGTATGTAGGTGGTATCTCACACGGTCTGAACCAGTGTAGGCCTGAAGTAAATATATCTTTGCACAAAATGGCTGTTTTTCAAATGGCTGTATTTCAAATGCCTAATTCAAACCCCTGTATGTGGAGGAAGTATCTCAGAGGGCCTGAACCTCTGTAGGCCCGAAGTAAATATATCTTTGCACAAAATGGCTGTATTTCAAATGGCAGTATTTCAAATGCCTAATTCGAACCCCTGTATGTAGAGGTAGTATCTCAGAGGGCCTGAACCAGTGTAGGCCTGAAGTAAATATATCTTTGCACAAAATGGCTGTATTTCAAATGGGTGTATTTCAAATGCCTGATTTATTCCCCTGTATGTAGAGGGGTATCTCACACGGCCTGAACCATTGTAGGCCTGAAGTAAATATTCATTTGCACAAAATGGCTGTAGTTCAAATGGCTGTATTTCAAATGCCTAATTCAAACCCCTGTATGTAGAGGTAGTATCTTAGAGGGTCTGAACCAGTGTAGGCCTGAAGTAAATATTCATTTGCACAAAATGGCTGTATTTCAAATGGCTGTATTTCAAATGCCTAATTCAAACCCCTGTATGTAGAGGTAGTATCTCAGGGGGGATGAAACCTCTGTAGGCCTGAACTTAATATTTCTTTGAACAAAATGGCTGTATTTCAAATGCCTGATTCAAACCCCTGTATGTAGGGGGTTATCGCACACGGTCTGAACCAGTGTAGGCCTGAAGTAAATATATCTTTGCACAAAATGGCTGTATTTCAAATGGCTGTATTTCAAATGCCTAATTCAAACCCCTGTATGTAGAGGTAGTATCTCAGAGGGCCTGAACCTCTGTAGGCCTGAAGTAAATATTACTTTGCACAAAATGGCTGTATTTCAAATGCCTGATTCAAACCCCTGTATTTAGAGGGGTATCTCACACGGTCTGAACCAGTGTAGGCCTGAAGTAAATATATCTTTGCACAAAATGGCTGTATTTCAAATGGCTTTATTTTAAATGCCTAATTCAAACCCCTGTATGTAGAGGTAGTATCTAAGAGGCCCTGAACCTCTTTAGGCCTGCAGTAAATATATCTTTCCACAAAATGGCTGTATTTTAAATTGCTCTATTTCAAATGCCTAATTCAAACCCCTGTGTGTAGAGGTGGTATTTCACAGGGCCTGAACCTCTGTAGGCCTGAAGTAAATATATCTTTGCACAAAAAGGCTGTATTTTAAATGGCTGTATTTCAAATGCCTAATTCAAACCCCTGTATGTAGAGGGGGTATCTCACAGGGCCTGAACCAGTGTAGGCCTGAATTTAATATTGGTGCACCAAATGGCGGTATTTAAAATCTCTGAATATAACCCAAATGTATTAAGGGTGTATCTCACAATGACATCTGCATCAAAGGCTGCCAACTAAATTTTCTGTGCCCAAATGAGTGTTTGTTTAAAAACTGAATTTGACAGCAGTATATAAGCCTGTAATTTCACACGTGCTGATGCTGCAAGGCCTGAAAATAGTGTTTTTTGTCTAAAGAGTGTGTTTTTCAAACCCCAGATAATGATGGGTGTATTTATACCTTAAATTGCACACTGACTAATCCAGATGTTGTAGTTTGCCCCCAAGAAATTGTGATTTGCAATGTCCCAGAAGCTCAGATGCAGTGCTGGTGCACTGAGCATCCATAAAATGGCGGCCGCCGCCACCCACCTAACTAACAGAATTCTAAAAGTTAGTATTTTTTGGTCAATGAGCTCAGGGCAGGGTAATACGATAGTGCCCTGCACCCACACATCTATTTGTCTGTAGATCGCTGAGTTAGATTCTCTCGTATGCTCTCCCTGAAATCACAAGTCCAGCAGTATCCTCTCCCTACACGTGTAACAGCAGAGTGACGTGCATCGCTACGTGACTCAAGCTTATATCGAGCCTGGGTCACATGCTGCTCTGGCCAATCACAGCCATGCCATTAGTAGTAGTATGACGCTTGTTGATTGGCTGCTGTGCAGTTCGGGTTCGTTCAACCCTACTGTGGACACAGTTAAAGTTCTTCAGTCTTTAAATGCAGCACATAAAAGGCGTAAGGATAATACCTGTCGAATCCTGACAAAGGCCTCTCATCCACTTAAGCCAGGGATGGCCAATTTGCGGTCCTCCAGCAGTTGCAAAACTACAACTCCCAGCATGCCTGGACAGCCTACAGCAGGGCATGATGGGAGTTGTAGTTTTACACAGCTGGAAGGCCGCAGGTTGAGCATCCCTGACTTAAGCCATTTCTCTCTGCTCTGCACTGATGAAGGGCAATCACCAAACACAAAAACAGCTGTCCTGCAGATGAGGTCTTGGCTTAGCTATAAATGAAATTATGTCTCAAGGCCTGTTTAAAAGGTCAAGCGTTGACTTATAGAACAGCTACCTTACATCTGGATTCATTACAGGCTCTTCTTTTCTTTTTTTAAAATATAACTAATTTGCATAAATGCAGCAAAGTTACCTTAAAATCAAGTAGCCGTCCTTCCTATCCTATCTAAGTTCTGTCCTATCAGACATCTTTTCCCTCTGTTATCAACTGCTCCACTTCCTTTAAAAGCTCTCAACAGAGTAATTGTTAGCAATTCTAACATTTCACTAATGTTAACAATAATCCTTTTGTCTTTAAAACGATCCATTTAGACATGAGTACATTTTCCCAATTTGTCGTCCAACACTTTGTGGTTGTTACTAATAAATATTCACATTTACTGATACTTTTGAGGCAGTTCATGGATAAGAATTGTTCACATAATGGAAGATTTTTTTTGTGTATGTATGCGCCTTTTACAGGTTCTTTTCCTTACAGGCAGGATTAGAATGCGTTCACTGCAGTAAAATGATTTGTATAAACCAAGAAGTGGCGCAAATTATTAGATATAGCGGTCAGTGCAAAAACTGCAGGATTTTATCTTTTTTGTTTAAATATGAGGAATAGGGTTGAGCGAAACCGAACTGTAAAGTTCGGGTTCCTACCGAACTTTAGGATTTTTGGACCCCGAACATTTACGTAAAAGTTTGGGTTCGGGTTCGGTGTTCGGCGCTTTCTTGGCGCTTTTTGAAAGGCTGCACAGCAGCCAATCAACAAGCGGCATACTACTTGCCCCAAGAGGCCATCACAGCCATGCCTACTAAGGCATGGCTGTGATTGGCCAGTGCAGCATGTGACCCAGGCTCTATATAAGCTTGAGTCACGTAGCGCTGCACGTCACTCTGCTGTTACAAGTGTAGGGAGAGGATGCTGGCCGACTTGTGATTTCAGGGAGAGCATAGGGGAGACTCTAACTCAGCGATCTACAGACAAATAGTTGTGTGGGTGCAGGGCACTATCGTTTTACCCTGCCCTGAGCTCATTGACCAAAATATATTAACTTTTAGAATTCTGTTAGTTAGGTGGGTGGCGGCGGCCATTTTATGCATGCTCAGTGCACCAGCACTGCATCTGAGCTTTTGGGACATTGCAAATCACAATTTTTTGGGGGCAAACTACAACATCTGGATTAGTCAGTGTGCAATTTAAGGTAGAAATACACCCATCATTTTCTGGGGTTTGAAAAACACATTTTTTTCTTCTCAAAAAACAGTATTTTCCAGATATGCAAGTGTTAAATTCAAGTTTAATATATACAGCTTTCATATTCTGTTAGCAAAAAATGACTTTTTTGGCAATCTACAACATCTGTATTAGTCAGTGTGCAATTTAAGGTATAAATACACCCATCATTTTCTGGGGATTGAAAAACGCACTCTTTTGACAAAAAAAACACTATTTTCAGGCCTGGCAGCATCAGCACATGTGAAATTACAGGCTTATATACTGCTGTCAAATTCAGTTTTTAAACAAACACTCATTTGGACACAGAAAATTTAGTTGGCAGCCTTTGATGCAGATGTCATTGTGAGATACACCCTTAATACATTTGGGTTACATTCAGAGATTTTAAATACCGTCATTTGGTGCACCAATATTGAATTCAGGCCTACACTGGTTCAGGCCCTGTGAGATACCCCCTCTACATACAGGGGTTTGAATCAGGCATTTGAAATACAGCCATTTGAAATGCATCATTTTTGTGCAAAGATATATTTACTTCAGGCCTACAGAGGTTCAGGCCCTGTGAGATACTACCTCTACATACAGGGGTTTGAATTAGGCATTTGAAATACAGCCATTTTGTGCAAAGATATATTTACTTCAGGCCTACACTGGTTCAGACCATGTGAGATACCCCCCTACATACAGGGGTTTGAATCAGGCATTTGAAATACAGACATTTGAAATACAGACATTTTGTGCAAAGATATATTTACTTCAGGCCTACAGAGGTTCAGGCCCTCTGAGATACTACCTCTACATAAAGGGGTTTGAATTAGGCAGTTGAAATACAGCCATTTGAAAAACAGCCATTTTGTGCAAAGATATATTTACTTCAGGCCTACACTGGTTCAGACCGTGTGAGATACCCCCCTACATACAGGGGTTTGAATCAGGCATTTGAAATACAGCCATTTGAAATACAGCCATTTTGTGCAAAGATATATTTACTTCAGGCCTACAGACATTCAGGCCCTCTGAGATACTACTTCTACATACAGGGGTTTGAATCAGGCATTTGAAATACAGCCATTTGAAATACAGCCATTTTGTGCAAAGATATATTTACTTCAGGCCTACACTGGGGATGCCTCGCACAAAAGAGCTCTCTGAAAACCTACGATTAAGAATTGTTGACTTGCATAAAGCTGGAAAGGGTTAGAAAAGTTTCTCCAAAAGCCTTGCTATTCATCAGTCCACGGTAAGACAAATTGTCTATAAATGAAGAAAGTTCAGCACTGCTGCTGCTCTCTCTAGGAGTTGCCGTCCTGTAAAGATGACTGCAAGAGCACAGCGCAGACTGCTCAATGAGGTGAAGAAGAATCCTAGAGTGTCAGCTAAAGACTTACACAGTCTCTGGCATATGCTAACATCCCTGTTAGCGAATCTACGATACGTAAAACACTAAACAAGAATGGATTTCATGGGAGGATACCACAGAGGAAGCCACTGCTGTCCAAAATAAACATTGCTGCACGTTTACAGTTTGCACAAGAGCACCTGGATGTTCCACTGCAGTACTGGCAAAATATTCTGTGCACAGATGAAACCAAAGTTGAGTTGTTTGAAAGAAACACACAACACTATGTGTGGAGAAAAAGAGGCACAGCACACCAACATCAAAACCTCATCCCAACTGTGAAGTATGGTGGTGGGGGGTATCATGGTTTGGGGCTGCTTTGCTGCGTCAGGGCCTGGACGGATTGTTATCATCGAAGTAAAAATGAATTCCCAAGTTTATCAAGACATTTTGCAGGAGAACTTAAGGCCATCTGTCCACCAGCTGAAGCTCAACATTAGATGGATGTTGCAACGGGACAACGACCCAAAGCATAGAAGTAAATCAACAACAGAATGGCTTAAACAGAAGAAAATACACCTTCTGGAGTGGCCCAGTCAGAGTCCTGACCTCAACCCGATTGAGATGCTGTGGCATGACCTCAAGACAGCGATTCACACCAGACATCCCAAAAATATTGCTGAACTAAAACAGTTCTGTAAAGAGGATTAGTCAAGAATTACTCCTGACTGTTGTGCACGTCTGATCTGCAACTACAGGAAAAGTTTGTTGTAAGTTATTGCTGCCAAAGGAGGTTCAACCAGTAATTAAATCCAAGGGTTCACATACTTTTTCAACCTGCACTGTGAATGTTTACATGGTGTGTTCAATAAAAACATGGTAGCATTTAATTCTTTGTGTGTTATTAGTTTAAGCAGACTGTGATTGTCTATTGTTATGACTTAGATGAAGATCAGATCACATTTTATGACCAATTTGTGCAGAAATCCATATCATTCCAAAGGGTTCACGTACTTTTTCTTGCAACTGTATTTAATTTAGGCCTACACTGGTTCAGACCATGTGAGATACCCCTCTACATACAGGGGTTTGAATTAGGCATTTGAAATACAGACATTTGTAATACAGCCATTTTGTGCAAAGATATATTTACTTCAGGCCTACACTGGTTCAGACCGTGTGAGATACCCCTCTACATACAGGGAAATGAATCAGGCATTTGAAATACAGCCATTTGAAATACAGCCATTTTGTGCAAAGATATATTTACTTCAGGCCTACACTGGTTCAGGCCCTCTGAGATACTACCTCTACATACAGGGTTTTGAATTAGGCATTTGAAATACAGCCATTTGAAAGACAGCCATTTTGTGCAAAGATATATTTACTTCAGGCCTACAGAGGTTCAGGCCCTCTGAGATACTACCTCTACATACAGGGGTTTGAATTAGACATTTGAAATACAGCCATTTGAAATACAGCAATTTTGTGCAAAGATATATTTACTTCAGGCCTACACTGGTTCAGACCCTCTGAGATACTACCTCTATACAGGGGTTTGAATTAGGCATTTGAAATACAGCCATTTTGTGCAAAGATATATATACTTCAGGCCTACACTGGTTCAGACCGTGTGAGATACTACCTCTACATACAGGGGTTTGAATCAGGCATTTGAAATACAGCCATTTTGTGCAAATATATATTTACTTCAGGCCTACAGAGGTTCAGACCCTCTGAGATACTACCTCTACATACAGAGGTTTGAATTAGGCATTTGAAATACAGCCATTTGAAATACAGCCATTTTGGGCAAAGATATATTTACTTCAGGCCTACACTGGTTCAGACCGTGTGAGATACCCCTCTACATACAGGGAAATGAATCAGGCATTTGAAATACAGCCATTTGAAATACAGCCATTTTGTGCAAAGATATTTTTACTTCAGGCCTACACTGGTTCAGGCCCTCTGAGATACTACCTCTACATACAGGGGTTTGAATTAGGCATTTGAAATACAGCCATTTGAAAGACAGCCATTTTGTGCAAAGATATATTTACTTCAGGCCTACAGAGGTTCAGGCCCTCTGAGATACTACCTCTACATACAGAGGTTTGAATTAGACATTTTAAATACAGCCATTTGAAATACAGAAATTTTGTGCAAAGATATATTTACTTCAGGCCTACACTGGTTCAGACCCTCTGAGATACTACCTCTATATACAGGGGTTTGAATTAGGCATTTGAAATACAGCCATTTTGTGCAAAGATATATATACTTCAGGCCTACACTGGTTCAGACCGTGTGAGATACTACCTCTACATACAGGGGTTTGAATCAGGCATTTGAAATACAGCCATTTTGTGCAAATATATATTTACTTCAGGCCTACAGAGGTTCAGACCCTCTGAGATACTACCTCTACATACAGAGGTTTGAATTAGGCATTTTAAATACAGCCATTTGAAATACAGCCATTTTGTGCAAAGATATATTTACTTCAGGCCTACACTGGTTCAGACCGTGTGAGATACCCCCCTACATACAGGGGTTTGAATCAGGCATTTGAAACACAGCCATTTGAAATACAGCCATTTTGTGCAAATATATATTTGCTTCAGGCCTACAGAGGTTCAGGCCCTCTGAGATAGTACCTCTACATACAGGCTTTGAATTAGGCATTTGAAATACAGCCATTTTGTGCAAAGATATATTTACTTCAGGCCTACACTGTTTCAGACTGTGTTAGATACCCCCCTACATACAGGGGTTTCAATTAGGCATTTGAAATACAGCCATTTGAAATACAGCTATTTTGTGCAAAGATATATTTACTTCAGGCCTACACTGGTTCAGACTGTGTTAGATACCATCCTACACACAGGGGTTTCAATTAGGCATTTGAATTACAGCCATTTGAAATACAGCTATTTTGTGCAAAGATATATTTACTTCAGGCCTACACTGGTTCAGACCGTGTGAGATACCCCCCTACATACAGGGGTTTGAATTAGGCATTTGTAATACAGCCATTTGAAATGCAGCCATTTTGTGCAAATATATATTTACTTCAGGCCTACACTGGTTCAGACCGTGTGAGATACACTGCTACATACAGGGGTTTGAATTAGGCATTTGAAATACAGCCATTTGAAATACAGCCATTTTGTGCAAAGAAATCTTTAATTGAGGCCTAGACTGGTTCAGGCCGTGTGAGAAACACTCTTTACATACTGTCGTTCTTTTCTACTATTAATTAAACATCCATTTAGGGCAAGATCCTAAATTCAAAAAATATGAGAAGAGCGTCAAATATGGGACTGCTGCTGGAGCTCCTGTTGCAGGGAGAGGATGTGGTCGATTTGTGCCAGCTACTAACACAAGTGAAATCCCTTCCTCAGGTGCGAGTAGGCGACAAAACCTGCAGCGGTATTTGGTCAGGCCTAATGCTGCTCTACGAATGGTGAGGCCTGAACAAGTACAGGCGATAGTAGATTGGGTTGCTGACAGTGGATCCAGTTTCTTCACATTGTCTCCCACCCAGTCACCTGCTGAAAGACCACAGTTGGCACCTGCAGCCGATGTCCATCAGTCTTTCACCTCACCCCCTTGCAAATCAGCCAAGCAGTCTGAGCCCCAAGTAATGCAGCAGTCTCTTCTGCTTTTTGATGACTCTGTTAGCAGGGTTTCCCAGGGCCTTCCACCTTGCCCTGCCCCAGAAGTGGAAGAGATTGAGTGCACCGATGCCCAACCACTTATTTTTCAAGATGAGAACATGGGAGGACCATCGCAGCACGTCTCGGATGATGACGAAATACAGGTGCCAACTGTGTATTGAGATGCTGTAGCATGACCTCAATACAGCGATTCACACCAGACATCCCAAAAATATTGCTGAACTGAAACAGTTCTGTAAAGAGGAATGGTCAAGAATTACTCCTGACTGTTGTGCACGTCTGATCTGCAACTACAGGAAAAGTTTGTTGTAAGTTATTGCTGCCAAAGGAGGTTCAACCAGTAATTAAATCCAAGGGTTCACATACTTTTTCAACCTGCACTGTGATTGTTTACATGGTGTGTTCAATAAAAACATGGTAACATTTAATTCTTTGTGTGTTATTAGTTTAAGCAGACTGTGATTGTCTATTCTTATGACTTAGATGAAGATCAGATCACATTTTATGACCAATTTGTGCAGAAATCCATATCATTCCAAAGGGTTCACGTACTTTTTCTTGCAACTGTATTTAATTTAGGCCTACACTGGTTCAGACCGTGCGAGATACCCCTCTACATACAGGGGATTGAATTAGGCATTTGAAATACAGCCATTTGAAATACAGCCATTTTGGGCAAATAAATTTTTACTTCAGGCCTACAGAGGTTCAGGCCCTCTGAGATACTACCTCTACATACAGGGGTTTGAATTAGGCATTTGAAATACAGCCATTTGAAATACAGCCATTTTGTGCAAAGATATATTTACTTCAGGCCTACACTGGTTCAGGCCCTCTGAGATACTACCTCTACATACAGGGGTTTGAATTAGGCATTTGAAATACAGCCATTTTGTGCAAAGATATATATACTTCAGGCCTACACTGGTTCAGACCGTGTGAGATACTACCTCTACATACAGGGGTTTGAATCAGGCATTTGAAATACAGCCATTTGAAATACAGCCATTTTGGGCAAATAAATTTTTACTTCAGGCCTACAGAGGTTCAGGCCCTCTGAGATACTACCTCTACATACAGGGGTTTGAATTAGGCATTTGAAATACAGCCATTTGTAATACAGCCATTTTGTGCAAAGATATATTTACTTCAGGCCTACACTGGTTCAGACCGTGTGAGATACCCCTCTACATACAGGGAAATGAATCAGGCATTTGAAATACAGCCATTTTGTGCAAAGATATATTTACTTCAGGCCTACACTGGTTCAGGCCCTCTGAGATACTACCTCTACATACAGGGGTTTGAATTAGGCATTTGAAATACAGCCATTTGAAAGACAGCCATTTTGTGCAAAGATATATTTACTTCAGGCCTACAGAGGTTCAGGCCCTCTGAGATACTACCTCTACATACAGGGGTTTGAATTAGACATTTGAAATACAGCCATTTGAAATACAGCAATTTTGTGCAAAGATATATTTACTTCAGGCGTACACTGGTTCAGACCCTCTGAGATACTACCTCTACATACAGGGGTTTGAATTAGGCATTTGAAATACAGCCATTTTGTGCAAAGATATATATACTTCAGGCCTACACTGGTTCAGACCGTGTGAGATACTACCTCTACATACAGGGGTTTGAATCAGGCATTTGAAATACAGCCATTTGAAATACAGCCATTTTGGGCAAATAAATTTTTACTTCAGGCCTACAGAGGTTCAGGCCCTCTGAGATACTACCTCTACATACAGGGGTTTGAATTAGGCATTTGAAATACAGCCATTTGTAATACAGCCATTTTGTGCAAAGATATATTTACTTCAGGCCTACACTGGTTCAGACCGTGTGAGATACCCCTCTACATACAGGGAAATGAATCAGGCATTTGAAATACAGCCATTTTGTGCAAAGATATATTTACTTCAGGCCTACACTGGTTCAGGCCCTCTGAGATACTACCTCTACATACAGGGGTTTGAATTAGGCATTTGAAATACAGCCATTTGAAAGACAGCCATTTTGTGCAAAGATATATTTACTTCAGGCCTACAGAGGTTCAGGCCCTCTGAGATACTACCTCTACATACAGGGGTTTGAATTAGACATTTGAAATACAGCCATTTGAAATACAGCAATTTTGTGCAAAGATATATTTACTTCAGGCGTACACTGGTTCAGACCCTCTGAGATACTACCTCTACATACAGGGGTTTGAATTAGGCATTTGAAATACAGCCATTTTGTGCAAAGATATATATACTTCAGGCCTACACTGGTTCAGACCGTGTGAGATACTACCTCTACATACAGGGGTTTGAATCAGGCATTTGAAATACATCCATTTTGTGCAAATATATATTTACTTCAGGCCTACAGAGGTTCAGTCCCTCTGAGATACTACCTCTACATACAGAGGTTTGAATTAGGCATTTGAAATACAGCCATTTGAAATACAGCCATTTTGTGCAAAGATATATTTACTTCAGGCCTACACTGGTTCAGACCGTGTGAGATACTCCCGTACATACAGGGGTTTGAATCAGGCATTTGAAATACAGCCATTTGAAATACAGCCATTTTGGGCAAAGATATATTTACTTCAGGCCTACACTGGTTCAGGCCCTCTGAGATACTACCTCTACATACAGGGGTTTGAATTAGGCATTTGAAATACAGCCATTTGAAAGACAGCCATTTTGTGCAAAGATATATTTACTTCAGGCCTACAGAGGTTCAGGCCCTCTGAGATACTACCTCTTCATACAGGGGTTTGAATTAGACATTTGAAATACAGCCATTTGAAATACAGCAATTTTGTGCAAAGATATATTTACTTCAGGCCTACACTGGTTCAGACCCTCTGAGATACTACCTCTATATACAGGGGTTTGAATTAGGCATTTGAAATACAGCCATTTTGTGCAAAGATATATATACTTCAGGCCTACACTGGTTCAGACCGTGTGAGATACTACCTCTACATACAGGGGTTTGAAACAGGCATTTGAAATACAGCCATTTTGTGCAAATATATATTTACTTCAGGCCTACAGAGGTTCAGACCCTCTGAGATACTACCTCTACATACAGAGGTTTGAATTAGGCATTTTAAATACAGCCATTTGAAATACAGCCATTTTGTGCAAAGATATATTTACTTCAGGCCTACACTGGTTCAGACCGTGTGAGATACCCCCCTACATACAGGGGTTTGAATCAGGCATTTGAAACACAGCCATTTGAAATACAGCCATTTTGTGCAAATATATATTTGCTTCAGGCCTACAGAGGTTCAGGCCCTCTGAGATAGTACCTCTACATACAGGCTTTGAATTAGGCATTTGAAAGACAGCCATTTTGTGCAAAGATATATTTACTTCAGGCCTACACTGGTTCAGACTGTGTTAGATACCCCCCTACATACAGGGGTTTCAATTAGGCATTTGAAATACAGCCATTTGAAATACAGCTATTTTGTGCAAAGATATATTTACTTCAGGCCTACACTGGTTCAGACTGTGTTAGATACCATCCTACATACAGGGGTTTCAATTAGGCCTTTGAAATACAGCCATTTGAAATACAGCTATTTTGTGCAAAGATATATTTACTTCAGGCCTACACTGGTTCAGACCGTGTGAGATACCCCCCTACATACAAGGGTTTGAATTAGGCATTTGTAATACAGCCATTTGAAATGCAGCCATTTTGTGCAAATATATATTTACTTCAGGCCTACACTGGTTCAGACCGTGTGAGATACACCGCTACATACAGGGGTTTGAATTAGGCATTTGAAATACAGCCATTTGAAATACAGTCATTTTGTGCAAAGAAATCTTTAATTGAGGCCTAGACTGGTTCAGGCCGTGTGAGAAACACTCTTTACATACTGTCGTTCTTTTCTACTATTAATTAAACATCCATTTAGGGCAAGATCCTAAATTCAAAAAATATGAGAAGAGCGTCAAATAAGGGACTGCTGGTGGAGCTCCTGTTGCAGGGAGAGGATGTGGTCGATTTGTGCCAGCTACTAACACAAGTGAAACCCCTTCCTCAGGTGCGAGTAGGCGACAAAACCTGCAGCGGTATTTGGTCAGGCCTAATGCTGCTCTACGAATGGTGAGGCCTGAACAAGTACAGGCGATAGTAGATTGGGTTGCTGACAGTGGATCCAGTTTCTTCACATTGTCTCCCACCCAGTCACCTGCTGAAAGACCACAGTTGGCACCTGCAGCCGATGTCCATCAGTCTTTCACCTCACCCCCTTGCAAATCAGCCAAGCAGTCTGAGCCCCAAGTAATGCAGCAGTCTCTTCTGCTTTTTGATGACTCTGTTAGCAGGGTTTCCCAGGGCCATCCACCTAGCCCTGCCCCAGAAGTGGAAGAGATTGAGTGCACCGATGCCCATCCACTTATTTTTCAAGATGAGAACATGGGAGGACCATCGCAGCACGTCTCGGATGATGATGAAATACAGGTGCCAACTGTGTATTGAGATGCTGTGGCATGACCTCAAGACAGCGATTCACACCAGACATCCCAAAAATATTGCTGAACTGAAACAGTTCTGTAAAGAGGAATGGTCAAGAATTACTCCTGACTGTTGTGCACGTCTGATCTGCAACTACAGGAAAAGTTTGTTGTAAGTTATTGCTGCCAAAGGAGGTTCAACCAGTAATTAAATCCAAGGGTTCACATACTTTTTCAACCTGCACTGTGAATGTTTACATGGTGTGTTCAATAAAAACATGGTAACATTTAATTCTTTGTGTGTTATTAGTTTAAGCAGACTGTGATTGTCTATTGTTATGACTTAGATGAAGATCAGATCACATTTTATGACCAATTTGTGCAGAAATCCATATCATTCCAAAGGGTTCACGTACTTTTTCTTGCAACTGTATTTAATTTAGGCCTACACTGGTTCAGACCGTGCGAGATACCCCTCTACATACAGGGGATTGAATTAGGCATTTGAAATACAGCCATTTGAAATACAGCCATTTTGTGCAAAGAAATATTTACTTCAGGCCTACACTGGTTCAGACCGTGTGAGATACCCCCCTACATACAGGGGTTTGAATCAGGCATTTGAAATACAGCCATTTGAAATACAGCCATTTTGGGCAAATACATTTTTACTTCAGGCCTACAGAGGTTCAGGCCCTCTGAGATACTACCTCTACATACAGGGGTTTGAATTAGGCATTTGAAATACAGCCATTTGAAATACAGCCATTTTGTGCAAAGATATATTTACTTCAGGCCTACACTGGTTCAGGCCCTCTGAGATACTACCTCTACATACAGGGGTTTGAATTAGGCATTTGAAATACAGCCATTTGAAATACAGCCATTTTGTGCAAAGATATATTTACTTCAGGCCTACAGAGGTTCAGGCCCTCTGAGATACTACCTCTACATACAGGGGTTTGAATTAGACATTTGAAATACAGCCATTTGAAATACAGCAATTTTGTGCAAAGATATATTTACTTCAGGCCTACACTGGTTCAGACCCTCTGAGATACTACCTCTACATACAGGGGTTTGAATTAGGCATTTGAAATACAGCCATTTTGTGCAAAGATATATATACTTCAGGCCTACACTGGTTCAGACCGTGTGAGATACTACCTCTACATACAGGGGTTTGAATCAGGCATTTGAAATACAGCCATTTGAAATACAGCCATTTTGTGCAAAGATATATTTACTTCAGGCCTACAGAGGTTCAGACCCTCTGAGATACTACCTCTACATACAGAGGTTTGAATTAGGCATTTTAAATACAGCCATTTTAAATACAGCCATTTTGTTCAAAGATATATTTACTTCAGGCCTACACTGGTTCAGACTGTGTTAGATACCCCCCTACATACAGGGGTTTCAATTAGGCATTTGAAATACAGCCATTTGAAATACAGCTATTTTGTGCAAAGATATATTTACTTCAGGCCTACACTGGTTCAGACTGTGTTAGATACCATCCTACATACAGGGGTTTCAATTAGGAATTTGAAATACAGCTATTTTGTGCAAAGATATATTTACTTCAGGCCTACACTGGTTCAGACTGTGTGAGATACCCCCCTACATACAGGGGTTTGAATTAGGCATTTGTAATACAGCCATTTGAAATGCAGCCATTTTGTGCAAATATATATTTACTTCAGGCCTACACTGGTTCAGACCGTGTGAGATACCCCGCTACATACAGGGGTTTGAATTAGGCATTTGAAATACAGCCATTTGAAATACAGCCATTTTGTGCAAAGAAATCTTTAATTGAGGCCTAGACTGGTTCAGACCGTGTGAGAAACACTCTTTACATACTGTCGTTCTTTTCTACTATTAATTAAACACCCATTTAGGGCAAGATCCTAAATTCAAAAAATATGAGAAGAGCGTCAAATAAGGGACTGCTGGTGGAGCTCCTGTTGCAGGGAGAGGACGTGGTCGATTTGTGCCAGCTACTAACACAAGTGAAACCCCTTCCTCAGGTGCGAGGAGGCGACAAAACCTGCAGCGGTATTTGGTCAGGCCTAATGCTGCTCTACGAATGGTGAGGCCTGAACAAGTACAGGCGATAGTAGAGTGGGTTGCTGACAGTGGATCCAGTTTCTTCACATTGTCACCCACCCAGTCACCTGCTGAAAGACCACAGTTGGCACCTGCAGCCGATGTCCATCAGTCTTTCACCTCACCCCCTTGCAAATCAGCCAAGCAGTCTGAGCCCCAAGTAATGCAGCAGTCTCTTCTGCTTTTTGATGACTCTGTTAGCAGGGTTTCCCAGGGCCATCCACCTAGCCCTGCCCCAGAAGTGGAAGAGATTGGGTGCACCGATGCCCAACCACTTATTTTTCAAGATGAGTACATGGGAGGACCATCGCAGCACGTCTCGGATGATGACGAAATACAGGTGCCAACTGCTGGGGCTTTCGAAAGTGTGCAGACCGACAAGGAAGTCAGGGGTGAAGATTGGGTGGAAGATGATGTGGAGGACGATGAGGTCCTCGACCCCACATGGAATCAAGGTCATGAGAGTGACCGATGTAGTTTGTAGGAAGAGGCGGTGGTCGCACAGAGCCACCAGCACAGCAGAAGAGGGAGCAGGGTGCAAAAGCGGAGCAGCCGTCCTCTAGACAGTACGCCTCCTACTGCCCACCGCAGCAAGGGACCGAGCACACCAAAGCCAGCTCCAAGGAGTTCCCTGGCGTGGCAGTTCTTCAGACAATGTGCTGACGACAAGATACGAGTGGTTTGCTTGCTGTGCAATCAGAGCCTGAAGCGAGGCATAAACGTTCTCAACCTGAGCACAACCTGCATGACCAGGCATTTAAGTGCAAAGCACGAGCTGCAGTGGAGTAGACACCTCAAAAACCATGAAAGGTCTCTTGCTCCTCCTGCTTCCTCTTCTGCTTCAGTCGCGGCCTCTTCATCTACCTCTGGAGTGACAGTGCCACCTGGCACCCCACAAACAGAGGATCTGCCAGCAACACCAACACCTGGGTCACCAAGCATCTCCACAATGTCACACTGAAGCGTTTAGCTCTCCATATCCCAAACGCTGGAAAGGAAGAGGAAGTACCCCCCTACCCACCCTCGATCCCTAGCCCTGAATGCCAGCATTTCTAAATTACTTGCCTTTGAAATTCTGTCATTCCGTCTGGTGGAGACGGATAGTTTTAAAGGCCTTATGGCGGTGGCTGTCCCACAGTACGTCGTGCCCAGCTGCCACTACTTTTCAAGACGAGCCATCCCTTCCCTTCACAACCAAGTAGGGGACAAAATCAGGTGTGCACTGCGCAACGTCATGTGTGACAAGGTGCACCTGACTACGGATACATGGACCAGTAAGCACGATCAGGGCCATAACAGCACACTGGGTAAATGCAGTGGCGCCTGGGCCTGAGGTGGATAGCAGTCCTTCCACCACCGAGGATTGCAGGGCGCTTCAGTTTGCCTACTGTTGCTTCCTTCTCCTACTCTGCTTCCTCATCCTCTACTAGCTCCTCATCCGGTCAGCGTAACACCTTCACCACCAACTTCAGCACAGCTAGGGGTAAACGACAGCAGGCAGTTTTAAAACTTTTCTGTTTCGGGGAAAAAACCCACACCGCGCAGGAGCTGCGGACGGGCCTTGAACAACAGACTGATGAGTGGTTTGTGCCAGTCAGCCTCAAGCCCGGCCTGGTGGTGTGCGATAATGGGCGAAATCTCGTAGCAGCTCTGGGACTAGCCGGTTTGACGCACATCCCTTGCCTGGCGCATGTGCTAAATCTGGTGGTGCAGAGATTCCTTAAAAATTACCCCGACATGTCAGAGCTGCTGCATAAACTGCTGGCCGTCTGTGCGTGCTTTCGGCGTTCTCACCTTGCTGCTGCTCGCCTGTCAGCGCTGCAGCGTAACTTCGGCCTTCCCACTCATCGCCTCATATGCGACGTGCCCACAAGGTGGAACTCCACCTTGCACATGCTGGCCAGACTGTGCGAGCAGCAGTAGGCGATAGTGGAGTTTCAGCTGCAGCACGCACGAGTGAGTCGCTCGGCGGAACAGCACTACTTCACCACCAATGACTGGGCCTCCATGCAAGACCTGTGTTCCTTGTTGCGCTGTTTCGAGTACTCCACCAACATGGCCAGTGACGATAACGCCGTTCTCAGCGTTACTATCCCACTTCTATGCCTCCTTGAAAAAACGCTGCTGGCGATGATGGAAAAGGATGTGGCACAGGAGGAGGAAGAGGGATCATTTCATAGGGTTTCCGGCCAGTCATTCCCGAGTGGCTCTGAGGGTGGGTTCCTGCACCCACAAACCCAAGGTACACAATTGTCCAGCCAGGGCACAGTTCTGGAGGATGAGGAGGTGGAGGATGAGGAGGAGGAGATGCAGGAGGAGGAACCATGTTCACAGCAGGGTAGCACCCAGACCAGCTCATGGCCATCACTGGTGCGTGGATGGGGGGATACAGAAGGCACAGATGATACACCTCCCACAGAGGACAGCTTTTTGTTGCCTCTGGGTCTCCGCAATGACCGCCGAGTTGCCCACATTCTAACTTGTGCTGATTACTGGGTGGCCACGCTGCTGGATGCCCGTTACAAGGACAACGTACCGTCCTTAATTCCGTCACTGGAGCGTGATCGTAAGATGCGCGAGTACAAGCGCACGCTGATAGATGCGCTGCTGATGGCATTCCCACCTGACAGCGGGGGCACAGTGGAAGCACAAGGCGAAGGCAGAGGACGAGGAAGAGGTCGCCAACGCAGCTGGGGCACCGCCAGCACCTCAGAAGACAGGGTTAGCATGGCCGAAATGTGGAAAAGCTTTGTCAGCACACCACAACAACCAGCACCACCAGCTGATATGGAACGTCTTAGCAGGAGGCAGCATTTCACCAACATGGTGGAGCAGTATGTGTTCACACGCCTACACGTACTGAATGACGGATCTGCCCCCTTCAACTTCTGGGTCTCCAAATTGGGCACATGGCCTGAGCTTGTGCAGTACGCAGCCCTGTAGGGTATTGCGATGGTGAGGTCACGGTTAATAGGCAAATGAGGGTTGCTCTTGGTTACTCACAGTTTATAGGAGACCCTGGGCAGGCGTACAGCAGTGATGGAGAGGCTGGCACAGAAGTCCTCTGGGGCACTCTCAGTGTATAGGGACCAGGCCAGTGGTAGGTGAGGTGCCCTGGGTGTTGCAGGTTTAATGTGTCGGTGGCAAGATCCCTTTAAGTTCGTGACGCCAGTGCCGGTAACGGTGGCACACCGATTTATAATAGGAATAACTGAGGAACACAGTTTGCAGTGAACCAAAACTTTTGTTTACTGAAGCAGTTAACTATTTACAGTTCTTTAGGTTCAGTTCCACATGACAGAAGCAGTCTCAAGCAGGCTTATACAAATGGCAGGCAACAATGTTCTTGCAAGATACTCAGAGGGTTAACACACTTACAAAAAGGCTGCACCTTTCCTCAGAAATCCTGTGCACTATTCCTCAGAACTCCTGTCTGTCTTGATCCTAAGCCCCGTATGCCCTATTGGTGGCTTTATCCTTGGTAAAGATACTTCCTCAGGCATATATCTCCTTGCATTGAATAGACTCTTCTGCCCTTCAGCTCTCTTGTTTGGCTGGAAACACTTCTGCTCTGCTCTGTACTGTACTTTGTAGGAACTGCAGGTTTCTCAGGAGGTAACTCTTCTCCTGGTGGGGCAACTAGAAGCCTGGGCGGTCTAGCTGCATGTCAGAGGCTGCACCTAAGCTCCTCTCTGGCTAAAGGTGTCTTCTTCTTCTGACTCTACACACAGAACCCTTTTCCTGAACAGGACCTGACTATTTATATTAGGGGTTCCCTAGCTCCCTCTACTGTCTAGGAGGAGGAACTACACCCTAACAGGCCTGATACACAGATAAACAGGGAAAGTGCACATAAAAGCATAGCAATACACATTAAAATGTAATGTAAAATACAATGCCACTGTTCCACAGGAGGTGGAGAACAACGTGACCCAATTGACCTTTGTGTAGTGCCCACATTTACCTAGTGGGACACTACACTTGCCCTTTATGCCTTGGAGGTGCTGGCCTGCCCTGCAGCCAGCGTATTGTCTGAAAGTGTATTTAGCACGGCAGGGGGCGTCATTACAGACAAACGCAGCCGCCTGTCCACAGCCAACGTGGACAAGCTCACGTTCATTAAAATGAACCAGGCTTGGATCCCACAAGACTTGTCTGTACCTTGTGCAGAATAGACATTTATACCACCATCAAACATACATTCTTGTACTCAAGTCAAGTGCAATGATTCTTAGTTCTCTTTTTTTTTATTTGTCCCAATATTTTGGGGGCTACCTACCCCCAATTAAAAATAAAAAAAATACATTGTTGGCTACCTCCTCCTTCTCCATTGCTGCCTCCACCTACAACACCACATTCACCGCCTTCTCAACCTCCGACTCCATATCCACCTCCTCTCTGAGTTGCAGGTTAATAATTTGTAATTTTTAGTTATTTTATTTTAAGTTATTTCCCTATCCACATTTGTTTGCAGAGCAGTTGCCATGCTCTTAAGCACATTTTACTGCCTTTTACATCCCTCTAGCCTTTTCAAGGACTATTTTAGAGCCCTAAATTGAAAATATTCTTATTTTCAATTGTCGGGTGACATTTTACCATTTTTGGCGTATACAAACCCCTGCTGTGCCTGGGTGACAGGGGCCTAAATCTCTCAAAACCCTCTGTTCTATTGCTGGGTGACATGAAGCTAGTTTTGCTGTGAATGAGCCCCTGCCTTGCCTGGGTGACAGGGGCCTAAATCTCTCAAAATCCTCTGTTCTATTGCTGGGTGACATGAACCCCCTTTTGCCGTGAATAAACCCCTGCTGTGCCTGGGTGACAGGGGCCTAAATCTTTCAAAATCGTCTGTTCTATTGCTGGGTGACATGAAGCTAGTTTTGTCGTGAATGAACCCCTGCTGTGTCTGGGTGACAGGGGCCTAAATCTCTCAAAATCCTCTGTTCTATTGCTGGGTGACAAGAACCCCCTTTTGCCGTGAATGAACCCCTGCTGTGCCTGGGTGACAGGGGCCTAAATCTCTCAAAATCCTCTGTTCTATTGCTGGGTGACAAGAACCCACTTTTGCCGTGAATAAACCCCTGCTGTGCCTGGGTGACAGGGGCATAAATCTCTCAAAAACCTCTGTTCTATTGCTGGGTGACAAGATCCCCCTTTTGCTGTGAATGAACCCCTGCTGTGCCTGGGTGACATGGGCCTCGTTCTCTCAAAATCCTCTGTTCTATTGCTGGGTGACATGAAGCCCCTTTTGCCGTGAATGAACCCCTGCTCTGCATTGCTGACAGGGAACTAAATTTAGTGAAAACATCTGTTACTGATCGGAAGATGCGCGACTACAAGCGCACGCTGATGATGGCATTCCCACCTGACAGCGGGGGCACAGTGGAAGCACAAGGCAAAGGCAGAGGAGGAGGAAGAGGTCGCCAACACAGCTGGGGAACCACCAGCACCTGAGAAGGCAGGGTTAGCATGGCCAAAATGTGGAAAAGCTTTGTCAGCCTTGGAGGTGCTGACCTGCCCTGCAGCCAGTGTATAGTGTGAATGTGTGTTTAGCACGGCAGAGAGCATTATCACAGGCCACAGCCAATGTGGACAAGCTTACGTTTATTACAATGAACCAGGCATGGATCCCACAGGACTTGTCCGTACCTTGTGCAGAATAGACATTTATACCAGCCTCAACCATCCATTCTTGTACTCAAGTGCACTTATTCTTTGTTTTATTTTGTCATATGTCCCAATATTTTGGGGGATACCCCAATTTAAAAATAAAAAATAACACAAATCAGTGTTGGCTACCTATTCCTCCTTCTCCGCCGCTTCCACCTATACCGCCACGTCAACCTACACCGCCACATCCACCCATCCACCCATCCACCGCCTCCTCAACCTCCTACTCCTAGATCCAGATTGTTATTTTTAATTTTTCTGTATTTTATATTATTTTAAGTCATTTGCCTATCCACATTTGTTTGCAGAACAGTTGCCATCAGCTCTTAAGGACATTTTGATGCCTTTTGTAGCCCTCTAGCCCTTTGCAGGACTATTTTAGAGCCATTTTAGTGCCCAAAAGTTTGGGTCCCCATTGACTTCAATGGGGTTCGGGTTCGGGTTCAAGTTCGAGTCCCAAACCCGAACTTTTTTTTTAAGTTCGGCCGAACTCGTCGAACCCAAACACCCAGGTGTCCGCTCAACTCTAGTCCACAGTAACAAATAAAACAAAACTTTAACAAAGTCTAATCTTATCACCGCAAAAGAAATCAGGAAGGTTTCCTAAATCAATATTAAAGCACCACCATCTGGAATTTATCACTCAATTCTGTCAGAATACTGAAAGTGAAACGCAACGATAAAGTGGACCTACTATCTATGCCTATTTTATATAGTACAGTATTCCAAATTTAATGTACAGGAAAATATAGATTTCTGAGATGGAGAACGACTTTTCTGGTTGATGTTTGAAGACACTTTTCGAGGGGTAGACAGTGCCTCGTGAGGGCTATGAGAGTTATATAAAACCAAGCAGGATTTATCAAAACCATTTTCTTTAAAATGGCTATAAAGATGGATGATTGCCTTGCTAAATACTCTGTGTACGAGCATTTCCCAGTTAAATTAGGGCATTAGCAAAACATAACATTTCATTAAACATCAAGTATGCAGGGCATAGATGCCAAAAAGCTACAGGTCACAGAGCACTACTTTATGTACTGCGCATATTAAGCAGCACAAATCCGACACAGAAGTTCACTTTCAGTGAGCTCAAATTAGGTGAATTTCAGGGATAATCGTGTAGACACATTTTATAGTGGCAGGGATTACAATAGTGCTGCTTTATGGACAGCAATTAGACATTTTGGTAAGGTGCGGGCCATTGTAGCTGGAGTCCTATAATACCGTCTCATCTTTCATACTATTTTGACATCTCACGCTTAAAGGGATTGTCCAGGATTAAAAGCTAGTTTTCTAAACTAGTTTTTGGATTCTAGTGTGGGTCTCACTAGGACTTCATGATAGGGGGACAACAGGAATAATCTCTTACTTGGATCTTCCCTACCATCTAAACCGTGAGTCCGCACTGATCTCTGCACCTATATATATCTGGATGATAAACGTCAAACTGACTTAGGTATATGATTATTTTCTGCCCTATAGGATGCGGAATATACTGTCTACCTCTGAAGGAGTCCGCTGCAGGCACGATCATCAAAATGTGCACGTAACTAGCCCGATATGATGCTATCAAACATATCTACTGGCCTGATTACGTTCCCCCTCAATCAATTTATGTAGAGCGACTATCTTTTTTCCTATGCGCGACCTGGCTTTATGCTGGTGCACATCGTGTAGCACTTTTCTATGTGACCTGGCTATATGCCAGTATCTATATGGCTGCATCTACTTTGTATAGACTAATGTTATATTATACCTCCTGATGATCCCATGGCACTGTTTATGGGGGAAACGCGTCGAGGTAGTTTAGGTGTATGACTATATAGTCAACCCTGACTGATTGTATTTTTGTATATGTCTGTACCACGTTATTATTGTTTTCTCTTTTCTTTCTTTTTGCATCCAGTCGATATATATATACAGTACAGACCAAAGTTTGGACACACCTTCTCATTCAAAGAGTTTTCTTTATTTTCATGACTATAAAAATTGTAGATTCACACTGAAGGCATCAAAACTATGAATTAACACATGTGGAATTATATACATAACAAACAAGTGTGAAACAACTGAAAATATGTCATATTCTAGGTTCTTCAAAGTAGCCACCTTTTGCTTTGATTACTGCTTTGCACACTCTTGGCATTCTCTTGATGAGCTTCAAGAGTTAGTCCCCTGAAATGGTTTTCACTTCACAGGTGTGCCCTGTCAGGTTTAATAAGTGGGATTTCTTGCCTTATAAAAGGGGTTGGGACCATCAGTTGCGTTGAGGAGAAGTCAGGTGGATACACAGCTGATAGTCCTACTGAATAGACTGTTAGAATTTGTATTATGGCAAGAAAAAAGCAGCTAAGTAAAGAAAAACGAGTGGCCATCATTACTTTAAGAAATGAAGGTCAGTCAGTCAGCCGAAAAATTGGGAAAACGTTGAAAGTAAGGGCTATTTGACCATGAAGGAGAGTGATGGGGTGCTGCGCCAGATGACCTGGCCTCTACAGTCACCGGACCTGAACCCAATCGAGATGGTTTGGGGTGAGCTGGACCGCAGAGTGAAGGCAAAAGGGCCAACAAGTGTTAAGCATCTCTGGGAACTCCTTCAAGACTGTTGGAAGACCATTTCAGGGGACTACCTCTTGAAGCTCATCAAGAGAATGCCAAGAGTGTGCAAAGCAGTAATCAAAGCAAAAGGTGGCTACTTTGAAGAACCTAGAATATGACATATTTTCAGTTGTTTCACACTTGTTTGTTATGTATATAATTCCACATGTGTTAATTCATAGTTTTGATGCCTTCATAGTCATGAAAATAAAGAAAACTCTTTGAATGAGAAGTTGTGTCCAAACTTTTGGTCTGTACTGTATGTATATCCATTAGTGTTTTACATCCTCGCCTTATTTCTTGGTAAACTAGGAATATCCCTGCTGTACCCCCATAGGGACTTGTGAGGGGTAGAAGTCTAGGTACGTGGACAGGGGGCCTTCACCATTAGGAGCTCTCCCTGGGCTGAGGTTATAGGACAGGGGTAGCTATAGGGACAAATATCCCCATACCCCAGGTTACCAAGTATACTGGATGCAATTATAGGATACACTATTCTGTTTTCATATTATTTGCGTTATAACAAGTGGACCCAAGTGGGATCCTTTTTAAGGTATACCAATAAAATTATTGTTTTAGGGGTTACTCTATATGCTGGAATTGTCTAGTTTTCTAAAAACAGCACCACACCTATCCATAGGCTACGTCTGGTACTTCAGCTCAGCTTCATTGAGGTAAATGGAGCTGAGATGCAATACCAAACACAACCTGTGGACTAGGGTGGTGCTTTTTCATGAAGTAACCAGTTTTTTTTCATCTTGCACAACCCCTTTAACTACCAGAATAGAAAAATAGCTGTTATGTGGCCTGGAACCTGAGGGGCTAAACCCCACTCAGAGGTGATGGGCAGTAGTAGGACATTAAGAGAAGTTGTGGACAGCGCAATGCGTTGCACTAAAAGGCTTTAAAAAACACAGTAAACAGAGCATGAACCATAATTATAACTTTTACATTTCTTGAATAGACACGCTGCTGATTTTAGTCATTGCAGAGTGGAGCCCCCTTACACCTACCAAATCCACCTTACTATGAGTCTCCTATAATTAAAGAGGACCTTACTAGTGGTCTCCTGTAATTAAAGAGGACCTTACTAGGGGTCTCCTGTAATTAAAGAGGATCTTACTAGGGGTCTCCTGTAATTAAAGAGGACCTTACTTAGGCCCCTTTCACACGGGCGAGTATTCCGCGCGGATGCGATGCGTGAGGTGAACGCATTGCACCCGCACTGAATACCGACCCATAAATTTCTATGGGGCTGTTCACATGAGCAGTGATTTTCACGCATCACTTGTGCATTGCGTGAAAATCGCAGCATGCTCTATATTCTGCTTTTTTCACGCAACGCAGGCCCCATAGAAGTGAATGGGGCTGCGTGAAAATCGCACGGTTGCTAGGAGACGATCGGGATGGAGACCCGATCATTATTATTTTCCCTTATAACATGGTTATTAGGGAAAATAATAGCATTCTGAATACAGAATGCATAGTAAAACAGCGCTGGAGGGGTTAAAAAAATAATAAAAATAATTTAACTCACCTTAGTCCACTTGATCGCGGCCCGGAATCTCCTTCTGTCTCCTTTGCTGAACAGGACCTGTGGTGAGCATTAATTACAGGTAAAGGACCTTTGGTGACGTCACTCCGGTCATCACATGATCCATCACATGATCTTTTACCATGGTGATGGATCATGTGATGACCGGAGTGACGTCACCAAAGGTCCTTTACCTGTAATTAATGCTCACCACAGGTCCTGTTCAGCAAAGGAGACAGAAGGAGATGCCGGGCCGCGATCAAGTGGACTAAGGTGAGTTAAATTATTTTTATTTATTTTTTAACCCCTCCAGCGCTATTTTACTATGCATTCTGTATTCAGAATGCTATTATTTTCCCTTATAACCATGTTATAAGGGGAAATAATACAATCTACAGAACACCGATCCCAAGCCCGAACTTCTGTGAAGAAGACGACTTTTCTCACGCGAGTGCAAAACGCATTACAATGTTTTGCACTCGCGCGGAAAAATCGCGGGTGTTCCCGCAACGCACCCGCACATTTTCCCGCAACGCCCGTGTGAACCCAGCCTAAGGGTCTCCTGTAATTAAAGAGGACCTTACTAGGAGTCTCATGTAATTTAAGTGGACTAGTAAACTCTCCTAATATGTCTGTTTTTTATCTAGACTACTTCCATTCCACATGTAGTATTCTGGAGCATCTGTTCTTATGACTCCATGTTGTACCATTTGTGTATTATGCCTTCTAGAAGTTATGAATGCATAGCTAGCAATTTGCAGTGAAGATCCAGATGAGTGTTACCAGCTGGAGGTATGTCCCTTCCACTGTCAGCACTGGTAGGATAATGTCAGACTTTGTAGGGACACATCCCCAACTGGTAACACCCATCTGGGCCTTTATTGCAAACTGCTAGCAATCCATTCTTGACTTGTAGAAGGAATAATAAATTAAAAGTACACCGCAGTCATAAAAATAGATGTTCCAGAATTGTTATTACAAAGGGTATACAAGAAGCTGATAAAGCAGACATGTCAGGAGAGTTAAAGGTCCTCTTTAACCTATACACACACAACGTAACAATCTGTCGTTGGTGCAGTGTAAGTGTAGGGAGTGGGCTCATGCACTTAGCCCACCCCATACACATTGCGTGTCAGCGGTGTAATACAGCTGGCACCCAGCTTCAATGACCAGAATCAGAGATAACCCTGATCCCAGTCATTTACCCCTCAGATGCCATGTTCAATAATGACCATGACATCCAAGAGGTTAGACAGGGGAGTCCTCCGATCGGAAATTGCAGGGCTCTGATCGGTTGCCATGACAGGCAGCCTGTGAAAATCCCATTGTCACGCACTTACCTGTTTGCACTCTCGCGGCGAGTCCGTCTGCAATATGGTGGCATGGCAGGTGTCACTCTGTTGCTACAGCAACCATCCACACTGACAGTGGAGCTGCTTGACCTATCAGGGAGCCAGGATGCAGGACCAATCAGGCACTGTTTCAGCGTCACATGCCTCCTGAGGCGGGTTATTTAAACAGGAAGTTGCTAGCCACAGGTACCTGTGATTGGTGTTCTAAGCCTCACTAGCTAGCTGTGTGTTTGCTACTCTAGATCACTGACCTTTGCCTGTTTCTTTGACATTGCCTCTGGTTACTGATTTTGCCTCTGATGTGACCTCCTTGTATTTGATTCTGCTTGTTGTGACCTTGCCTTTGCTTGCTGACTTTGTCTCTGACATTATCTCCTGGTTTCATTTTACTGTATATTTGTATCTGATTTTGAATCCTGATCCATTCCTGGTTTTGCCAGTCTGTTTTTCACCTCTTTCTGTCTTACTACTCTTTTCCCATTTTCCTTTAGGCCTTAGCCTAAGAAGGGGTTGCCGTCCAGTTGGGGGCCATCACTTAGGACGGATTGTACAAGTAGGTAGGGACAGTGTCTTGTGTGGAGCACAGGGCTGCACTGTTCCCTGCCCTTTTATTGCCCTATGGGACAAGCGATCAGAAGGTTGTATGTTCAAGTCCACTAAGGGGTGTTTTGGTCAGTGTTTGTTCAATGATTATCATCAATTATTGTGTGCCAAAACTAGGAGTGGAGCCTATACAGAGATAAGGTACAATGAAAAGATCTGTTCTGAGTTTTGTTACCTGCATCTGGATTTGGCTCAGAATCACTGATGGAAATCACTGATCTAACACTAACCAAGCACTGACTGTGTAAAGCAGCCATAGAAGGGGAACGGACACTGGAGACCTACTGCAGTGTGAGCCTGGTCTCCTAATACCCAGCATGTCTTGCAAATGCCCCATGTCTGACAATGTGATCTCCAGCTTCATGGCACCATCCTGAAATGTATACATGGTGCCATATTCACACAATCACTGACCAAAACACTGACATGTGAATAAGGCATTACAGTGGTCCTGCTGAAAGTTTGAAGTTGTCTGCCAGCTTGCAAATACTTAATAAAACAACTGTGTAGTTTCTTAAAGTTTTCATAAAACAAATTTTTTATAACATTTTATAATAATACAATACTCAACAGCATCCTCTAGTGCTTATTTTCAGTACTCATAAAACATCTCAATAAATGATTTCTCTTATTTTCTTATGCAAATGATAAATTTTCAGCAAATATGGTCTATTACATTAACAAGTAAAATGCAAAATGCAGGAGATTAACACTTATTTCGCAAGTATAATTCAAATGTGCATGAGAGGGCTAGGCACAGAAATATAATTTTAGCTTTATAGATATGGTGTATGTATTTTTATTTTACTCTAGCTTTTCCAGGAACACTTACAGGTATGATAGCAGCAGGAATCTAAAACAGTTATGTTAAAGTCTGTGTTATTTTCAATACATGATTGTCACACCTGGAAGAAAACATCCTTAAAGGGAACCTGTCACGTTGAACGAGGTGTTTGATCTAAAGGCAGCATATTATAGAGTAGGAAGAGCTGAGCGAAATTTATATTTTTTTTTTTCGGGAAAAATGTGTAATGTTTGCATTTTATTATTAAATTTCCTTCTCAATCTGGGCTTTGAAGAGATGGAGGAAGTCCTATCAGTGATTGACAGCCTTCCCTCTATGACGGTGTATACAGAGATAGCTGTCAATCACTGACTGAAGACAAGGAGACGGTCCTATCAGTGATGACAGCCTTCCCTCTATGACTGTGTATACAGAGATAGCTGTCAATCACTGATTGAAGACAAGGAGACGGTCCTATCAGTGACTGACAGCCTTCCCTCTATGACTGTGTACACTGCTCAAAAAAATAAAGGGAACACTTAAACAACACAATGTAACTCCAAGTCAATCACACTTCTGTGAAATCAAACTGTCCACTTAGGAAGCAACACTGAGTGACAATCAATTTCACATGCTGTTGTGCAAATGGGATAGACAACAGGTGGAAATTATAGGCAATTAGCAAGACACCCCGAATAAAGGAGTGGTTCTGCAGGTGGTGACCACAGACCACTTCTCAGTTCCTATGCTTCCTGGCTGATGTTTTGGTCACTTTTGAATGCTGGCGGTGCTTTCACTCTAGTGGTAGCATGAGACGGAGTCTACAACCCACACAAGTGGCTCAGGTAGTGCAGCTTATCCAGGATGGCACATCAATGCGAGCTGTGGCAAGAAAGTTTGCTGTGTCTGTCAGCGTAGTGTCCAGGGCATGGAGGCGCTACCAGGAGACAGGCCAGTACATCAAGAGACGTGGAGGAGGCCGTAGGAGGGCAACAACCCAGCAGCAGGACCGCTACCTCCACCTTTGTGCAAGGTGGAACAGGAGGAGCACTGCCAGAGCCCTACAAAATGACCTCCAGCACGCCACAAATGTGCATGTGTCTGCTAAAACGGTCAGAAACAGACTCCATGAGGGTGATATGAGGGCCCAACGTCCACAGGTCGGGGTTGTGCTTACAGCCCAACACCGTGCAGGACGTTTGGCATTTGCCAGAGAACACCAAGATTGGCAAATTCGCCACTGGCGCCCTGTGCTCTTCACAGATGAAAGCAAGTTCACACTGAGCACATGTGACAGACGTGACAGAGTCTTGAGACGCCGTGGAGAACGTTCTGCTGCCTGCAACATCCTCCAGCATGACGGGTTTGGCATTGGGTCAGTAATGGTGTGGGGTGGCATTTCTTTGGAGGGCCGCACAGCCCTCCATGTGCTCGCCAGAGGTAGCCTGACTGCCATTAGGTACCGAGATGAGATCCTCAGACCCCTTGTGAGACCATATGCTGGTGCGGTTGGCCCTGGGTTCCTCCTAATGCAAGACAATGCTAGACCTCATGTGGCTGGAGTGTGTCAGCAGTTCCTGCAAGACGAAGGCATTGATGCTATGGACTGGCCCGCCCGTTCCCCAGACCTGAATCCAATTGAGCACATCTGGGACATCATGTCTCGCTCTATCCACCAACGTCATGTTGCACCACAGACTGTCCAGGAGTTGGCAGATGCTTTAGTCCAGGTCTGGGAGGAGATCCCTCAGGAGACCGTCCGCCACCTAATCAGGAGCATGCACAGGCGTTGTAGGGAGGTCATACAGGCACGTGGTCACACACACTACTAAGCCTCATTTTGACTTGTTTTAAGGACATTACATCAAAGTTGGATCAGCCTGTAGTGTGTTTTTCCACTTTAATTTTGAGTGTGACTCCAAATCCAGACCTCCATGGGTTGAAAAATTTGATTTCCATTTTTTAATTTTTGTGTGATTTTGTTGTCAGCACATTCAACTATGTAAAGAACAAAGTATTTCAGAAGAATATTTAATTAATTCAGATCTAGGATGTGTTATTTTTGTGTTTCCTTTATTTTTTTGAGCAGTGTATATAGAGATAGCTGTCAATCACTGACTGAAGACAAGGAGACGGTCCTACCAGTGACTGACAGCCTTCCCTCTATGACTGTGTATACAGCGATAGCTGTCTATCACTGACTGAAGACAAGGAAACGGTCCTATCAGTCACTGACAGCCTTCCCTCTATGACTGTGTATACAGAGATAGCTATCAATCACTGACTGAAGACAAGGAGACGGTACTATCAGTGACTGACAGCCTTCCCTCTATGACTGTGTATACAGAGATAGCTGTCAATCACTGATTAAGACAAGGAGACTGTAGTATCAGTGATTGACAGTTTTCCCTCTATGATTGAGTATACAGAGATAGCTGTCAATCACTGACTGAAGACAAGGAGATGGTCCTATCACTGATTGACAGCCTTACCTCTATGATGTGTATACAGAGATAGCTGTCAATCACTGACTGAAGACAAGGAGACGGTCCTATCAGTGATTGACAGCCTTCCCTCTATGACTGTGTATACAGAGATAGCTGTCAATCACTGACTGAAGACAAGGAGACGGTCCTATCAGTAAATGACAGCCTTCCCTCTATGACTGTGTATACAGAGATAGCTTTCAGTCACTGACTGAAGACAAGGAGACGGTCCTATCAGTGATTGACAGCCTTTCCTCTATGACTGTGTATACAGAGATAGCTTTCAGTCACTGACTGAAGACAAGGAGACGGTCCTATCAGTGACTGACAGCCTTCCCTCTATGACTGTGTATACAGAGATTGCTATCAATCACTGACTGAAGACAAGGAGACGGTCCTATCAGTGACTGACAGCCTTCCCTCTATAACTGTGTATACAGAGATAGCTTTCAGTCACTGACTGAGGACAAGGAGGAGGTCCTATCAGTGACTGACAGCCTTCCCTATATGACTGTGTATACAGAGATAGCTGTCAATCACTGACTGAAGACAAGGAGACGTTCCTATCAGTGACTGACAGCCTTATCTCTATGACTGTGTATACAGAGATAGCTGTCAATCACTGACTTAAGACAAGGAGACGGTCGTATCAGTGATTGACAGTTTTCCCTCTATGATTGAGTATACAGAGATAGCTGTCAATCACTGACTAAAGACAAGGAGATGGTCCTATCACTGATTGACAGCCTTACCTCTATGATGTGTATACAGAGATAGCTGTCAATCACTGACTGAAGACAAGGAGACGGTCCTATCAGTGACTGACAGCCTTCCCTCTATGACTGTGTATACAGCGATAGCTGTCTATCACTGACTGAAGACAAGGAGACGGTCCTATCAGTGATGACAGCCTTCCCTCTATGACTGTGTATACAGAGATAGCTATCAATCACTGACTGAAGACAAGGAGACGGTCATATCAGTGACTGACAGCCTTCCCTCTATGACTGTGTATACAGAGATAGCTATCAATCACTGACTGAAGACAAGGAGACGTTCCTATCAGTGACTGACAGCCTTATCTCTATGACTGTGTATACAGAGATAGCTGTCAATCACTGACTTAAGACAAGGAGACGGTCGTATCAGTGATTGACAGTTTTCCCTCTATGATTGAGTATACAGAGATAGCTGTCAATCACTGACTGAAGACAAGGAGATGGTCCTATCACTGATTGACAGCCTTACCTCTATGATGTGTATACAGAGATAGCTGTCAATCACTGACTGAAGATAAGGAGACGGTCCTATCAGTGACTGACAGCATCCCCTCTATGACTGTGTATACAGAGATAGCTTTCAGTCACTGACTGAAGACAAGGAGACGGTCCTATCAGTGACTGACAGCATTCCCTCTATAACTGTGTATACAGAGTACGCTGTCAGTCACTGACTGAGGATAAGGAGGAGGTCCTATCAGTGACTGACAGCATTTCCTCTATGACTGTGTATACAGAGATAGCTGTCAGTCACTGACTGAGGACAAGAAGGAGGTCCTATCAGTGACTGACAGCCTTCCCTCTATGACTGTGTATACAGAGATAGCTGTCAATCACTGACTGAAGACAAGGAGACGTTCCTATCAGTGACTGACAGCCTTCCCTCTATGACTGTGTATACAGAGATAGCTGTCAATCACTGACTTAAGACAAGGAGACGGTCGTATCAGTGATTGACAGTTTTCCCTCTATGATTGAGTATACAGAGATAGCTGTCAATCACTGACTGAAGACAAGGAGATGGTCCTATCACTGATTGACAGCCTTACCTCTATGATGTGTATACAGAGATAGCTGTCAATCAGTGACTGAAGACAAGGAGACGGTCCTATCAGTGACTGACAGCCTTCCCTCTATAACTGTGTATACAGAGATAGCTGTCAATCACTGACTGAGGACAAGGAGGAGGTCCTATCAGTGACTGACAGCCTTCCCTCTATGACTGTGTATACAGCGATAGCTGTCTATCACTGACTGAAGACAAGGAGACGGTCCTATCAGTTATGACAGCCTTCCCTCTATGACTGTGTATACAGAGATAGCTATCAATCACTGACTGAAGACAAGGAGACGGTCCTATCAGTGACTGACAGCCTTCCCTCTATGACTGTGTATACAGAGATAGCTATCAATCACTGACTGAAGACAAGAAGACGGTCGTATCAGTGATTGACAGCCTTCCCTCTATGGCTGTGTATACAGAGATAGCTGTCAATCACTGGCTGAAGACGAGGACATGGTCCTATCAGTGATTGACAGTTTTCCCTGTATGATTGAGTATACAGAGATAGCTGTCAATCACTGACTGAAGACAAGGAGACGGTACTATCAGTGACTGACAGCCTTCCCTCTATGACTGTGTATACAGAGATAGCTGTCAATCACTGATTAAGACAAGGAGACTGTAGTATCAGTGATTGACAGTTTTCCCTCTATGATTGAGTATACAGAGATAGCTGTCAATCACTGACTGAAGACAAGGAGATGGTCCTATCACTGATTGACAGCCTTACCTCTATGATGTGTATACAGAGATAGCTGTCAATCACTGACTGAAGACAAGGAGACGGTCCTATCAGTGATTGACAGCCTTCCCTCTATGACTGTGTATACAGAGATAGCTGTCAATCACTGACTGAAGACAAGGAGACGGTCCTATCAGTAAATGACAGCCTTCCCTCTATGACTGTGTATACAGAGATAGCTTTCAGTCACTGACTGAAGACAAGGAGACGGTCCTATCAGTGATTGACAGCCTTTCCTCTATGACTGTGTATACAGAGATAGCTTTCAGTCACTGACTGAAGACAAGGAGACGGTCCTATCAGTGACTGACAGCCTTCCCTCTATGACTGTGTATACAGAGATTGCTATCAATCACTGACTGAAGACAAGGAGACGGTCCTATCAGTGACTGACAGCCTTCCCTCTATAACTGTGTATACAGAGATAGCTTTCAGTCACTGACTGAGGACAAGGAGGAGGTCCTATCAGTGACTGACAGCCTTCCCTATATGACTGTGTATACAGAGATAGCTGTCAATCACTGACTGAAGACAAGGAGACGTTCCTATCAGTGACTGACAGCCTTATCTCTATGACTGTGTATACAGAGATAGCTGTCAATCACTGACTTAAGACAAGGAGACGGTCGTATCAGTGATTGACAGTTTTCCCTCTATGATTGAGTATACAGAGATAGCTGTCAATCACTGACTAAAGACAAGGAGATGGTCCTATCACTGATTGACAGCCTTACCTCTATGATGTGTATACAGAGATAGCTGTCAATCACTGACTGAAGACAAGGAGACGGTCCTATCAGTGACTGACAGCCTTCCCTCTATGACTGTGTATACAGCGATAGCTGTCTATCACTGACTGAAGACAAGGAGACGGTCCTATCAGTGATGACAGCCTTCCCTCTATGACTGTGTATACAGAGATAGCTATCAATCACTGACTGAAGACAAGGAGACGGTCATATCAGTGACTGACAGCCTTCCCTCTATGACTGTGTATACAGAGATAGCTATCAATCACTGACTGAAGACAAGGAGACGTTCCTATCAGTGACTGACAGCCTTATCTCTATGACTGTGTATACAGAGATAGCTGTCAATCACTGACTTAAGACAAGGAGACGGTCGTATCAGTGATTGACAGTTTTCCCTCTATGATTGAGTATACAGAGATAGCTGTCAATCACTGACTGAAGACAAGGAGATGGTCCTATCACTGATTGACAGCCTTACCTCTATGATGTGTATACAGAGATAGCTGTCAATCACTGACTGAAGATAAGGAGACGGTCCTATCAGTGACTGACAGCATCCCCTCTATGACTGTGTATACAGAGATAGCTTTCAGTCACTGACTGAAGACAAGGAGACGGTCCTATCAGTGACTGACAGCATTCCCTCTATAACTGTGTATACAGAGTACGCTGTCAGTCACTGACTGAGGATAAGGAGGAGGTCCTATCAGTGACTGACAGCATTTCCTCTATGACTGTGTATACAGAGATAGCTGTCAGTCACTGACTGAGGACAAGAAGGAGGTCCTATCAGTGACTGACAGCCTTCCCTCTATGACTGTGTATACAGAGATAGCTGTCAATCACTGACTGAAGACAAGGAGACGTTCCTATCAGTGACTGACAGCCTTCCCTCTATGACTGTGTATACAGAGATAGCTGTCAATCACTGACTTAAGACAAGGAGACGGTCGTATCAGTGATTGACAGTTTTCCCTCTATGATTGAGTATACAGAGATAGCTGTCAATCACTGACTGAAGACAAGGAGATGGTCCTATCACTGATTGACAGCCTTACCTCTATGATGTGTATACAGAGATAGCTGTCAATCAGTGACTGAAGACAAGGAGACGGTCCTATCAGTGACTGACAGCCTTCCCTCTATAACTGTGTATACAGAGATAGCTGTCAATCACTGACTGAGGACAAGGAGGAGGTCCTATCAGTGACTGACAGCCTTCCCTCTATGACTGTGTATACAGCGATAGCTGTCTATCACTGACTGAAGACAAGGAGACGGTCCTATCAGTTATGACAGCCTTCCCTCTATGACTGTGTATACAGAGATAGCTATCAATCACTGACTGAAGACAAGGAGACGGTCCTATCAGTGACTGACAGCCTTCCCTCTATGACTGTGTATACAGAGATAGCTATCAATCACTGACTGAAGACAAGAAGACGGTCGTATCAGTGATTGACAGCCTTCCCTCTATGGCTGTGTATACAGAGATAGCTGTCAATCACTGGCTGAAGACGAGGACATGGTCCTATCAGTGATTGACAGTTTTCCCTGTATGATTGAGTATACAGAGATAGCTGTCAATCACTGACTGAAGACAAGGAGATGGTCCTATCACTGATTGACAGCCTTACCTCTATGATGTGTATACAGAGATAGCTGTCAATCACTGACTGAAGATAAGGAGACGGTCCTATCAGTGACTGACAGCCTTCCCTCTATGACTGTGTATACAGAGATAGCTATCAATCACTGACTGAAGGCAAGAAGACAGTCGTATCAGTGATTGACAGCTTTCCCTCTATGGCTGTGTATACAGAGATAGCTGTCAATCACTGGCTGAAGACGAGGACATGGTCCTATCAGTGATTGACAGTTTTCCCTGTATGATTGAGTATACAGAGATAGCTGTCAATCACTGACTGAAGACAAGGAGATGGTCCTATCACTGATTGACAGCCTTACCTCTATGATGTGTATACAGAGATAGCTGTCAATCACTGACTGAAGATAAGGAGACGGTCCTATCAGTGACTGACAGCCTTCCCTCTATGACTGTGTATACAGAGATAGCTTTCAGTCACTGACTGAAGACAAGGAGACGGTCCTATCAGTGACTGACAGCATTCCCTCTATAACTGTGTATACAGAGATCGCTGTCAGTCACTGATTGAGGACAAGGAGGAGGTCCTATCAATGACTGACAGCATTCCCTCTATAACTGTGTATACAGAGATAGCTGTCAGTCACTGACTGAGGACAAGGAGGAGGTCCTATCAGTGACTGACAGCCTTCCCTCTATGACTGTGTATACAGAGATAGCTGTCAATCACTGACTGAAGACAAGGAGACGTTCCTATCAGTGACTCACAGCCTTCCCTCTATGACTGTGTATACAGAGATAGCTGTCAATCACTGACTTAAGACAAGGAGACGGTCGTATCAGTGATTGACAGTTTTCCCTCTATGATTGAGTATACAGAAATAGCTGTCAATCACTGACTGAAGACAAGGAGATGGTCCTATCACTGATTGACAGCCTTACCTCTATGATGTGTATACAGAGATAGCTGTCAATCACTGACTGAAGACAAGGAGACGGTCCTATCAGTGACTGACAGCCTTCCCTCTATAACTGTGTATACAGAGATAGCTGTCAATCACTGACTGAGGACAAGGAGGAGGTCCTATCAGTGACTGACAGCCTTCCCTCTATGACTGTGTATACAGCGATAGCTGTCTATCACTGACTGAAGACAAGGAGACGGTCCTATCAGTGATGACAGCCTTCCCTCTATGACTGTGTATACAGAGATAGCTATCAATCACTGACTGAAGACAAGGAGACGGTCCTATCAGTGACTGACAGCCTTCCCTCTATGACTGTGTATACAGAGATAGCTATCAATCACTGACTGAAGACAAGAAGACGGTCGTATCAGTGATTGACAGCCTTCCCTCTATGGCTGTGTATACAAAGATAGCTGTCAATCACTGGCTGAAGACGAGGACATGGTCCTATCAGTGATTGACAGTTTTCCCTGTATGATTGAGTATACAGAGATAGCTGTCAATCACTGACTGAAGACAAGGAGATGGTCCTATCACTGATTGACAGCCTTACCTCTATGATGTGTATACAGAGATAGCTGTCAATCACTGACTGAAGATAAGGAGACGGTCCTATCAGTGACTGACAGCCTTCCCTCTATGACTGTGTATACAGAGATAGCTTTCAGTCACTGACTGAAGACAAGGAGACGGTCCTATCAGTGACTGACAGCATTCCCTCTATAACTGTGTATACAGAGATAGCTGTCAGTCACTGACTGAGGACAAGGAGGAGGTCCTATCAGTGACTGACAGCATTCCTTCTATAACTGTGTATACAGAGATAGCTGTCAGTCACTGACTGAGGACAAGGAGGAGGTCCTATCAGTGACTGACAGCCTTCCCTCTATGACTGTGTATGCAGAGATAGCTGTCAATCACTGACTGAAGACAAGGAGATGGTCCTATCACTGATTGACAGCCTTACCTCTATGATGTGTATACAGAGATAGCTGTCAATCACTGACTGAAGATAAGGAGACGGTCCTATCAGTGACTGACAGCCTTCCCTCTATGACTGTGTATACAGAGATAGCTATCAATCACTGACTGAAGGCAAGAAGACAGTCGTATCAGTGATTGACAGCTTTCCCTCTATGGCTGTGTATACAGAGATAGCTGTCAATCACTGGCTGAAGACGAGGACATGGTCCTATCAGTGATTGACAGTTTTCCCTGTATGATTGAGTATACAGAGATAGCTGTCAATCACTGACTGAAGACAAGGAGATGGTCCTATCACTGATTGACAGCCTTACCTCTATGATGTGTATACAGAGATAGCTGTCAATCACTGACTGAAGATAAGGAGACGGTCCTATCAGTGACTGACAGCCTTCCCTCTATGACTGTGTATACAGAGATAGCTTTCAGTCACTGACTGAAGACAAGGAGACGGTCCTATCAGTGACTGACAGCATTCCCTCTATAACTGTGTATACAGAGATCGCTGTCAGTCACTGATTGAGGACAAGGAGGAGGTCCTATCAATGACTGACAGCATTCCCTCTATAACTGTGTATACAGAGATAGCTGTCAGTCACTGACTGAGGACAAGGAGGAGGTCCTATCAGTGACTGACAGCCTTCCCTCTATGACTGTGTATACAGAGATAGCTGTCAACCACTGACTGAAGACAAGGAGACGTTCCTATCAGTGACTCACAGCCTTCCCTCTATGACTGTGTATACAGAGATAGCTGTCAATCACTGACTTAAGACAAGGAGACGGTCGTATCAGTGATTGACAGTTTTCCCTCTATGATTGAGTATACAGAAATAGCTGTCAATCACTGACTGAAGACAAGGAGATGGTCCTATCACTGATTGACAGCCTTACCTCTATGATGTGTATACAGAGATAGCTGTCAATCACTGACTGAAGACAAGGAGACGGTCCTATCAGTGACTGACAGCCTTCCCTCTATAACTGTGTATACAGAGATAGCTGTCAATCACTGACTGAGGACAAGGAGGAGGTCCTATCAGTGACTGACAGCCTTCCCTCTATGACTGTGTATACAGCGATAGCTGTCTATCACTGACTGAAGACAAGGAGACGGTCCTATCAGTGATGACAGCCTTCCCTCTATGACTGTGTATACAGAGATAGCTATCAATCACTGACTGAAGACAAGGAGACGGTCCTATCAGTGACTGACAGCCTTCCCTCTATGACTGTGTATACAGAGATAGCTATCAATCACTGACTGAAGACAAGAAGACGGTCGTATCAGTGATTGACAGCCTTCCCTCTATGGCTGTGTATACAAAGATAGCTGTCAATCACTGGCTGAAGACGAGGACATGGTCCTATCAGTGATTGACAGTTTTCCCTGTATGATTGAGTATACAGAGATAGCTGTCAATCACTGACTGAAGACAAGGAGATGGTCCTATCACTGATTGACAGCCTTACCTCTATGATGTGTATACAGAGATAGCTGTCAATCACTGACTGAAGATAAGGAGACGGTCCTATCAGTGACTGACAGCCTTCCCTCTATGACTGTGTATACAGAGATAGCTTTCAGTCACTGACTGAAGACAAGGAGACGGTCCTATCAGTGACTGACAGCATTCCCTCTATAACTGTGTATACAGAGATAGCTGTCAGTCACTGACTGAGGACAAGGAGGAGGTCCTATCAGTGACTGACAGCATTCCTTCTATAACTGTGTATACAGAGATAGCTGTCAGTCACTGACTGAGGACAAGGAGGAGGTCCTATCAGTGACTGACAGCCTTCCCTCTATGACTGTGTATGCAGAGATAGCTGTCAATCACTGACTGAAGACAAGGAGACGGTCCTATCAGTAAATGACAGCCTTCCCTCTATGACTGTGTATACAGAGATAGCTTTCAGTCACTGACTGAAGACAAGGAGACGGTCCTATCAGTGATTGACAGCCTCCTTTCTATGACTGTGTATACAGAGAGCTGTCACTGATAAGACAACCTCCTTGACTTTAAAGCCCCCAATGAGCAGCAATTTAAATGTACAGTCGTGGCCAAAAGTTTTGAGAATGACACAAATATTAGTTTTCACAAAGTTTGCTGCTAAACTGCTTTTAGATCTTTGTTTTAGTTGTTTCTGTAATGTAGTGAAATATAATTACACGCACTTCATACATTTCAAAGGCTTTTATCGACAATTACATGACATTTATGCAAAGAGTCAGTATTTGCAGTGTTGGCCCTTCTTTTTCAGGACCTCTGCAATTCGACTAGGCATGCTCTCAATCAACTTCTGGGCCAATTCCTGACTGATAGCAACCCATTCTTTCATAATCACTTCTTGGAGCTTGTCAGAATTAGTGGGTTTTTGTTTGTGCACCCGCCTCTTGAGGATTGACCACAAGTTCTCAATGGGATTAAGATCTGGGGAGTTTCCAGGCCATGGACCCAAAATGTCAACGTTTTGGTCCCCGAGCCACTTAGTTATCACTTTTGCATTATGGCATGGTGCTCCGTCGTGCTGGAAAATGCATTGTTCTTCACCAAACTGTTGTTGGATTGTTGGAAGAAGTTGCTGTTGGAGGGTGTTTTGGTACCATTCTTTATTCATGGCTGTGTTTTTGGGCAAAATTGTGAGTGAGCCCACTCCCTTGGATGAGAAGCAACCCCACACATGAATGGTCTCAGGATGCTTTACTGTTGGCATGACACAGGACTGATGGTAACGCTCACCTTTTCTTCTCCGGACAAGCCTTTTTCCAGATGCCCCAAACAATCGGAAAGAGGCTTCATCGGAGAATATGACTTTACCCAGTCCTCAGCAGTCCATTTACCATATTTTCTGCAGAAGATCAATCTGTCCCTGATGTTCTTTTTGGAGAGAAGTGGCTTCTTTGCTGCCCTTCTTGACACCAGGCCATCTTCCAAAAGTCTTCGCCTCACTGTGAATGCCTATGCGCTCACACCTGCCTGCTGCCATTCCTGAGCAAGCTCTGCACTGGTGGCACTCCAATCCCGCAGCTGAATCCTCTTTAGGAGACGATCCTGGCGCTTGCTGGACTTTCTTGGATGCCCTGAAGCCTTCTTAACAAGAATTGAATCTCTTTCCTTGAAGTTCTTGATGATCCTATACATTTTTGATTGAGGTTCAATCTTAGTAGCCACAATATCCTTGTCTGTGAAGCCATTTTTATGCAACGCAATGATGGCTGCACGCGTTTCTTTGCAGGTCACCATGGTTAACAATGGAAGAACAATGATTTCAAGCATCACCCTCCTTTTAACATGTCAAGTCTGCCATTTTAACCCAATCAGCCTGAGATAATGATCTCCAGCCTTGTGCTCGTCAACATTCTCACCTGAGTTAACAAGACGATTACTGAAATGATCTCAGCAGGTCCTTTAATGACAGCAATGAAATGCAGTGGAAAGGTTTTTTGGGGATTAAGTTAATTTTCACGGCAAAGAAGGACTATGCAATTTATCTGATCACTCTTCATAACATTCTGGAGTATATGCAAATTTTTCCTATAAAACTATATACACTCACTATACTAGTCTGCTCAGCTCCTCCTGCTCTATAGCAGGCATGGCCAACCTGTGGCTCTCCAGCTGTTGCAAAACTACAACTCCCACCATGCCCTGCTGTAGGCTACTAGCTGTAGGCAGTCTGGGCATGCTGGGAGTTGTAGTTTTGCAACAGCTGGAGAGCCTCAGGTTGGCCACCCCTGCTCTATAGCATACTGCCTGAAGCTCAAATTGCATTTTCATGGTTACAAGTTCCCTTTAAAGTGAACCTATCAGTTGATTCACTTTGCCTTGTCTGAGAGAGGGATACGATAGAGGAATGGAAGCAAAGTTCTTTGCTATATCGTTTTATATAAATTAGAGCAGGATTGATGAGCAAGAAGCAGACAGGAGTCCTAGGAGACAGAGGGAGTCCTAATTACTCCACCCATAAAGCTTGGCTTCTATTTTATTAAAAGTTGCACCTATCCTAATAAACTGAATGCAATTTGATTTATCTGACTGATTAAATTTCTTCTTATCCCTGCTATGAACATGCCCTCTGTATATCTGCTCAACAGAATTTTTTTTGTAACCTTGTCTTTTGATAAATGAGGCTAAAAGAATGTCCTCATGTTTGAGCACAGCAGATGTCAAAGAAGCAGGTCTCCTTCCAACAAGTCAAAAGTCAGTAAAATCAGAAAGCTTATCACCAGAGATTCATATAAGGAATATACAATCACCTAAAGAATTATTAGGAACACCTGTTCTATTTCTCATTAATGCAATTATCTAGTCAACCAATCACATGGCAGTTGCTTCAATGTATTTAGGGGTGTGGTCCTGGTCAAGACAATCTCCTGAACTCCAAACTGAATGTCAGAATGGGAAAGAAAGGTGATTTAAGCAATTTTGAGCATGGCATGGTTGTTGGTGCCAGACGGGCCGGTCTGAGTATTTCACAATCTGCTCAGTTACTGGGATTTTCACGCACAACCATTTCTAGGGTTTACAAAGAATGGTGTGAAAAGGGAAAAACATCCAGTATGCGGCAGTCCTGTGGGCAAAAATGCTAGAGGTCAGAGGAGAATGGGCCGACTGATTCAAGCTGATAGAAGAGCAACGTTGACTGAAATAACCACTCGTTACAACCGAGGAATGCAGCAAAGTATTTGTGAAGCCACAACACGCACAACCTTGAGGCGGATGGGCTACAACAGCAGAAGACCCCACCAGGTACAACTCATCTCTACTACAAATAGGAAAAAGAGGCTACAATTTGCACGAGCTCACCAAAATTGGACTGTTGAAGACTGGAAAAATGTTGCCTGGTCTGATGAGTCTCGATTTCTGTTGAGACATTCAAATGGTAGAGTCCGAATTTGGCGTAAACAGAATGAGAACATGTATCCATCCTCTGATGGCTACTTCCAGCAGGATAATGCACCATTGTCACGGGGTTCCGAAGGTGCACTCGGTCCCCCATTGCCCGCAGAACTGTTGCTTAGCTTTTGGAATGAGGTTCTGTGTTTGACCTCATTCCCAGGGCGGCTTTACTAGCTGGGTGGCTCCTTGCTCCTAAGTCTGCCTTGAGCGCCGAGCTGATCACTCGGTGCTCGACTGGTTGGTCTGTCGGTCATGTGACGCTGGCCACGTCACATGACCCTCACTCCCCACTATAAATACAGGCAGCCTGCTGGCTACAGGTTGCCTGTTAATTTCTAGGTTCCTGGTATTTGTTGGACTGCTGAATACTTACCTGATCCTGTTCCTTGACCATCCTTTTGCCTGATCCTCCTGTACTGCGCATCCGTCCTGGTATTGTGACCTCGGCTCCCACCTGACTACTCTCTTAGGACTCCTCTTGTACTTCTCTGCTCTCCTGGTATTTATGACCCCGGCTTCTCCTGACAATTCTCTGCTTGCTCCATTTGTACTTTGCAGCTTTCCTGGTATTGACTCGGTCCGTTCACGTCCTGTTGTTTGTCTGTCTGTCATCCCTGCACTTACTCGAAGTTAGGGATTGCCGTCCAGTTGTCCCCTGTCATTAGGACTCGCGAGGCAAGTAGGCAGGGCCAGGGGTAAGGGTGGAGCGCAGTGGTCACTTCCCTCCCCCCTGTGTGTGTGTGTACGCGACCGTTACAACCATGTCACAAAGCTCGAATCATTTCAAATTGGTTTCTTGAACATGACAATGAGTTCACTGTACTAAAATGGCCCCCACAGTCACCAGATCTCAACCCAATAGAGCATCTTTGGAATTTGGTGGAACGGGAGCTTCGTGCCCTGGATGTGCATCCCTCAAATCTCCATCAACTGCAAGATGCTATCCTATCAATATGGGCCAACATTTCTAAAGAATGTCATCAGCACCTTGTTGAATCAATGCCACGTAGAATTAAGGCAGTTCTGAAGGCAAAAGGGGGTCCAACACCATATTAGTATGGTGTTCCTAATAATTCTTTAGGTGAGTGTATGTATAGTTCAGATGTTGGCATATGGTATTTCTGATCCTTCTAACTGCCTGCCAAGAGAAGGATCGGAAATACCATCTAAAAACTTAGGAACAATATACTGTATATGGTAAGTACATTCCTGAGTTAAATCTCTCTATCTCTTAGTGAGCTGCACAATTTTATTGATTGTTTACTTTTTGGTGTGAGAAAACAATTGGTGCAATTTTTTACACAACATTTTGCCCAACTTTGGCAAAATTATATCTGACATTTTTTAACATGCGCAATATCTACTATAACCAGGCATGAACTGTTGAATGAATGAGAGACATTGTGGTTTGTTTTGTCATTTACGTCATCAAGAAAAATGTTCATAAGTAACTTGTGTGTAGTTTTCCATGTTATCAGCAAGACCTTACAAAGATTAGAAAACCTGCTTTGTGAAGGAAACCTTAGCCAGATTTAATTGCACTTTTATCACATGCCAGCCCACAAAGCGGCAATAAGCAAAGGTAAAAGTGCACAGTATTGTACTGTAACCACTGGAATATGATAAATTGTGAGGGTTCAGGGATTACGCACATAAGAACATTTTTCAGATCAATAGATATGTATTCATGATCTGTAGAGACAAATCAAGAGCATATTCCAAGTACTTCTACAGTATTTCACAAAAGTGACTACACCCCTCACATTTTTGTAAATATTTTATTATATCTTTTCATGGGACAACACTGAACATATGACACATTGCGAAGATATAGTGAAAAAACTGGGCACTCTCAAGATATTAGAACCACACAGAAATGTATTAACCTATTAAACATCATTAATGGCAACAGTAATAAGAATACAATAAAAAGGATAATACCCTTGTGTTAAAATGACTATAATGCTCGACAAATAATAGCATGTATTATAATAGCTGATTATATTGGTGGCATATAAGACTTTCTGGTTTGGATAGTGCACCAGTATATTAGACCCAAATGGCATAAAAAACAAATAAAGACATAAGGTTATGAATGCTATAAATCGATGAATAAATAGAAATATTCGCATAAATAGCAGCAATATTCGTGATATTTTTCGAATATACAATACTCGCAGGGAACGTGATGGCTATAATAATCGTATAGCTCACTCCCTTCTGACACAAAATAGTTCCAGACTTGAATAATGCCAACAAACTTCGTATGTCCCAAAATAAGTCCAGTACAATATGTAGTTGGGGGCAACGTCGATTATTTTGTGTCCCACACTGGAAAGTTGTAAACCAGCAAGATGTAGCGGCGTCCCGCTATATATTCAAACCAGCGGCGTCCCACTGGAATATTAACACTGCGATTTTAATAAATGTTCTGCCGGAAAAGTTCGAAAAAAGTCTTACCGTATTGCTTTTCTCACCACAAAGTCGCTCTACTGAATGATTCTATATGGGTAGAAACCAGCATTGTCCGAGCGGTAGTAGTTTTCACTTCCCACGCTGGTAAATGTTTGACACGTGTAGACCGATCTTTGCTGTAAACTGTGGTCTTTCGAAATCTCTTTCTCATTTACCCTTTACGCGGTGGTGAACAATATTTACTGTGAGAGTCCGGCAATATCTTCCAATTTCCAGTGTTCAAAGGTTCGGGGTCCTGTCTTAGCTAGACGCATTTCGGGGCATTTAATCGCCCCTTCCTCAGTAGCTGGACAGGGTGAGTCCACTTTACTGAGTGCATCTCTGGTTGGTCATTGTGGGATCCTGTGCGCCACATTTACGCTTATCATATGACACATTGCACCTTTACCCTCAGTTTCTTTAGCAAAGCAGTAGTCATCTTGCAGGTGTGTTTTGGGTCGTTATCATGTTGGCCCAGAAGGGATCATGCTCTGCTTCAGTATGTCACAGTACATATTGGCATTCATGGTTCCCTCAATGAACTTTATAGCTGGCAGCACTCATGCAGCCCCAAACCATGACAATCCCACCACCATGTTTGACTGTAGGAAAGACACACTTGTCTTTGTAGTCCTAACCTAGTTGCCACCACACGCACTTGACACCATCTGAACCAAATAAGTTTATCTTGGTCTCATCAGATCACAGGACATGGTTCCAGTAATTTGTGTCCTAGGGCTGCTTTCTTGTGCATCATCTTTAGAAGAGGCTTCCTTCTGGGATGACGCCATGCAGACCAATTTGATGCACTGTGCGGCGTATGGTCTGGGCAGAGGTCTATGACGCTGAGCGTCTATGATGCTGAGCACGTGCACTCAACTTCTTTGGTCGACCATGGCGAGACCTGTTCTGAGTGTAACCTGTCTTGTTAAACCACTGTATGGCCTTGACCACCTTTGTGCAGCTCAGTTTCAGGATCTTTGCAATCTTCTTATAGCCTTCCTAGGCCATCTTTATATAGAGCAACAATTCTTATTTTCAGATCCTCAGAGAGTTCTTTGCCTTGAGGTGCCATATTGAACTTCCAGTGACCAGTATGAAAGAGTAATCAAAATCAACAGCTCACGGTCCTGTCTTGGCTGCACGGGAAAGGGGAGGAACCCCCACCACAAAATCCAAAACAATGATTCCCAGCTGCCTTGCTTGCTTTAATCTTGTATCTTTATTTTACCAAAAATGGTCCTCAAATGGGACGCGTTTCAGCAAATATAGCCTTCCTCAGCCATACAAACATAAATGACAATAGATTCTCTTTTATAAGTAACCAATCACATCACATGCTCATGACATCATCAAATGATTGATTAATTAATTAATTATGCAAACCCAACCTGGCGTAATACATCATATGACTAAGTCAATTCATCTGAACTCTACTTCTACAGTATTTCATGTAGATACATCATTTCGTTAGCGCAGTGTTGCAGCCTGTAAAGAGAATACATTATAATAAATATCAAATCCATAAAATATCCTTAAAACACCATGACTTCACAAGCGAAGGAATCAGTGATCGCACTACAAACACAAAAAAAATACAGTTGAGCGTATAGCATTCATACACAAATATCATCCTTTTAATCATCACCTGGATAATATAGTCCGTAAGCATTGGCATGTATTAGGAAAAGCATATCCAAGGGTTAAAGAATTTTAGAACCCACCACTCATTTGTAACAAACGAAATTCCAATTTGAGAGGAAAAGGCGAGACCTGTTCTGAGTGTAACCTGTCTTGTTAAACCACTGTATGGCCTTGACCACCTTTGTGCAGCTCAGTTTCAGGATCTTTGCAATCTTCTTATAGCCTTCCTAGGCCATCTTTATATAGAGCAACAATTCTTATTTTCAGATCCTCAGAGAGTTCTTTGCCTTGAGGTGCCATATTGAACTTCCAGTGACCAGTATGAAAGAGTAATCAAAATCAACAGCTCACGGTCCTGTCTTGGCTGCACGGGAAAGGGGAGGAACCCCCACCACAAAATCCAAAACAATGATTCCCAGCTGCCTTGCTTGCTTTAATCTTGTATCTTTATTTTACCAAAAATGGTCCTCAAATGGGACGCGTTTCAGCAAATATAGCCTTCCTCAGCCATACAAACATAAATGACAATAGATTCTCTTTTATAAGTAACCAATCACATCACATGCTCATGACATCATCAAATGATTGATTAATTAATTAATTATGCAAACCCAACCTGGCGTAATACATCATATGACTAAGTCAATTCATCTGAACTCTACTTCTACAGTATTTCATGTAGATACATCATTTCGTTAGCGCAGTGTTGCAGCCTGTAAAGAGAATACATTATAATAAATATCAAATCCATAAAATATCCTTAAAACACCATGACTTCACAAGCGAAGGAATCAGTGATCGCACTACAAACACAAAAAAAATACAGTTGAGCGTATAGCATTCATACACAAATATCATCCTTTTAATCATCACCTGGATAATATAGTCCGTAAGCATTGGCATGTATTAGGAAAAGCATATCCAAGGGTTAAAGAATTTTAGAACCCACCACTCATTTGTAACAAACGAAATTCCAATTTGAGAGGAAAAGGCGAGACCTGTTCTGAGTGTAACCTGTCTTGTTAAACCACTGTATGGCCTTGACCACCTTTGTGCAGCTCAGTTTCAGGATCTTTGCAATCTTCTTATAGCCTTCCTAGGCCATCTTTATATAGAGCAACAATTCTTATTTTCAGATCCTCAGAGAGTTCTTTGCCTTGAGGTGCCATATTGAACTTCCAGTGACCAGTATGAAAGAGTAATCAAAATCAACAGCTCACGGTCCTGTCTTGGCTGCACGGGAAAGGGGAGGAACCCCCACCACAAAATCCAAAACAATGATTCCCAGCTGCCTTGCTTGCTTTAATCTTGTATCTTTATTTTACCAAAAATGGTCCTCAAATGGGACGCGTTTCAGCAAATATAGCCTTCCTCAGCCATACAAACATAAATGACAATAGATTCTCTTTTATAAGTAACCAATCACATCACATGCTCATGACATCATCAAATGATTGATTAATTAATTAATTATGCAAACCCAACCTGGCGTAATACATCATATGACTAAGTCAATTCATCTGAACTCTACTTCTACAGTATTTCATGTAGATACATCATTTCGTTAGCGCAGTGTTGCAGCCTGTAAAGAGAATACATTATAATAAATATCAAATCCATAAAATATCCTTAAAACACCATGACTTCACAAGCGAAGGAATCAGTGATCGCACTACAAACACAAAAAAAATACAGTTGAGCGTATAGCATTCATACACAAATATCATCCTTTTAATCATCACCTGGATAATATAGTCCGTAAGCATTGGCATGTATTAGGAAAAGCATATCCAAGGGTTAAAGAATTTTAGAACCCACCACTCATTTGTAACAAACGAAATTCCAATTTGAGAGATCAGCTGATACATGGGGATATAGGGAGCATGAGGGACAGTCAGGTTCAAAAAACCTTGACACAACAGAAAACCGGAACATTTCCGTGTCTGCACTGCATGCAGTGCTCCAATGTAGTAAAGCGCCCTTGCTTTTATCATCCACATACCGGGAAATACTTTAAGATCAGGGGCTATTACACTTGTGACACCTCTAATGTGATATATTTGGTTAAATGCCCTTGTGGTCTTTTATATATAGGAGAGACTATGATGACCATTAGAAACCAGATTTGTAAGCATAAGTCCACAATACGCAAGAAAAATCTACTGTTACCGATACCTTTTCATTTTGAAAATTGCAGACACTCCATTTCACAGTTAAAATACCAGGTAATAGAGCAGGTTTTCCTTCCACGAAGAGGAGGAGATCTAAAAAAAAAACATTTATTAAAGAGGGAAGCATTCTGGATCCACACATTAGATACACTGCAGCCCAGAGGTCTGAACAGGGATTATGAAGTCATGGCATTTTCAAGGGAATTTGTCACCTCCAACAAACATCCCAAGCCGGCAGCAGTACCTGAGAGTAGCCAGCAGCATGCTTGTAATGATCATTTTCTTCCTGCAGGCAGAGAAGCAGAAGCTGTAAAAACGTTCTTTAATCCCCTGCCGGCGCGCTTCTCTAGTCAGGCTTGAAGTCACGGAGGCAGCGGCCTCCTTGCTTCAAGTCACGGTAACCATGCCCCCTTGCCTGCCCCTTTGCTGTGACGGACAGCCAGCAGTTCGGCAAAGCCCACCGAACTGTCATGCATAAGCGCTGTCAATCACAGCGAAGGGGCAGGGAAGGGGGCGTGATTACCGTGACTTGAAGCAAGCAGATCGCTGCCTCCGTGACTTTAAGCCTGACTAGAGAAGCGCGCCGGCAGGGGATTAAAGAAAGTTTTTACAGCTTTTGCTTCATCTGCCTTCAGGAAGAAAATGATCGTTACAAACACGCTGCTGGCTACTCTTAGGTACTGCTGCCGGCTTGGGATGTTTGTTGGAGGTGACAGGTTCCCTTTAAGGATATTTTATGGATTTTATATTTATTATGATGTATTCTCTTTACAGGAAATTATGTATCTACATGAAATACAGTAGAAGTAGAGTTCAGTTGAATTGACTTAGTCATATGATGTATTACGCCAGGTTGGGTTTGCATAATTAATTAATCATTTGATGATGTCATGAGCATGTGATGTGATTGGTTACTTATAAAAGAGAATCTATTGTCATTTATGTTTGTATGGCTGAGGAAGGCTATATGTGCCGAAAAGCGTTCCATTTGAGGACCATTTTTTGGAAAATAAAGATACAAGATTAAAGCAAGCAAGGCAGCTGGGAATCATTGATTTGGACAGTATGAGAGAGTGTGACAGGGATATCACCAAAGTTACACACCTGCTCCCCATTCACACCTGAGATATTGTAACACTAACGAGTTACATGACGGCAGGGAGGGAAAATGGCTAATTGGGCCCTATTTGGACATTTTCACTTAGGGGTGTACTCACTTTTGTTTAGACAGTTTAGACATTAATGGCTGTGGACTGAGTTATTTTGAGGGCACATCAAATTTACACTGACTGCTTTACATTGTATCAAAGTGTCATATCTTCAGTGTTGTCCCAGGAAAAGATATAATAAAATATTTACAAAATTGGGAGGGATGTACTCACTTTTGTGAGTTACTGTATATATTACAATTTACTGTTTCATTGATGTGCATGTCAATGTAATGATGAGATTGCACTAGTCATTTATTCAAACCTCATTAACTGAAACTAAGAGCCCTTCATCCCAGGTACGCTAAAAGCCTATCGGATGTAAACAGTGAATAGCTCCTATCTCTATTTATTTTACTACTTTTTCTGTGTTGATCCACAAACATGTTCTGTAACACTATCTGCTCCTGAAGTCAGGCAAAGAGGTAGGAGAGGGCGTAGAGTTGTGATGAGATCATCTGTTCTTGCTCCTGACATGGAGCAAAGAGGCAGCAGGAGGCTTTACTGGAGATCCAATGAGTGGCATCCGTGCTCTGCTTACAACCTGCTGTGACATTACTCTATGCCAGTTATTCACCAGCTCTTGCCAAGTCTGGCAATGCGTGCACAGATTAGGCCAATTACTGGGAACCAACATTCTAACGTTCCCCATAATTTGCTCTTGTGAAGGTGCCGCTGATCACCAGACAAATTACCAAGCGCTCATTTGTGGGATGATTGCATCATTGGATGTGCTGATGACAATATGCAAAGAGAATGGAGGATTCACAATCGTAATAACTTATACAGATGCAGCCAAGCTAAACTTGATGGTTAACGCGTTAAGTAAAGAATGGCCAGAAAAAGATAACCAACTTTTCAATGGACTTCAATGGCATTCGTCACTAGATAATCAAGATAACACTGTGATGTGTGTTATCAGAGTCAATTTTAACTCGGCTAGATCTGTATATTGTCGATCAGCGCTCATTTATTGTCTAGTGTAAGCCAAACCTAAGACGCTGAGAGATTGTCTTGTCACACAAAGACCAAAGATATTTTTCTTGACATTAAAGGGCAGAGATGTAGTACCTTGATGTTCCTGGACCTCGGTGCAAAATCTGTACCAGGGCCCTCCATCTATCATGTGATACTTATAGTACTGTATGTGTGTTTTCTTATGTGGCAGAGGTCTGGGTATGCCTGCTACCTCTGCACCCACAAAAGCAACCTCTCTGTTAAGGTGGTGTTATACACAGATTTTTGTGGCAGTTTTTGATGTTGTTTTTTCAGCCAGTTTTTCAGAGAAATATAAAGGAAGGACTTGTACTTCTCCTACTAGCTGAAATCAGGAAAAAATAAATACAGCCAAAACTGCTGCAAAAAGTTATGTGAGATGCCACTCTTACAGGGATTTTTCAATTTCTAAACAGTCTACTAGGGAATTCTTTGTTATTAGATGGGCGCCCAAGTTAAAGATCCTCATCTTCTAACCAGAGAAAAGAATGGGGACATTTATCATGAAGGGAATGTTTGATGTCAGTTTTGCAGGAGTCTGTTGGGTTAATTTGTGGCAAATGTATCAAAAGTCACACGATGTTTGATAAGCTTGGTACATCTTTATAGGGGTTGTCCAAGTTATTTTTTTTGATGACCTATCCTCAGGCACCCGTCACCCCTGCCGATCAGCTGGTTGAAGCAAAGGCCGCGTACCATGCCAGCGCAGCCTTGTCTACATTGTTTATTTAAGTGTATAGTAATGAGCCGTCTCATTGAAGGGAATGCAGTTGTAACGGCGAGCGAGCAGGTAAGCAAAGAAGAGAATGCTGCGCTGGCATGGCATGTGCCTTCTCTTCAACCAGCTGATAGATGGGGGTCCAACACCAGGTACCCCTGATATCGATGACCTATCTTGAGGATGAGTCATCATTAAAAATAACTTGGACAACCCCCTTTAAAGGGCTTCTGTCACCCCCCATTTAGCAATTTTCAGTATCGGACATTAGCACAGGCGCTCTGAGAGAAGGACGCTCACTTGCCCGCTCCTTCCTCAGTGCGCCTGCACCAAATGAGGACCGGTACGGCGCAGGCGTGGGATTTCATGGGCAGACAGGGCCAGTGGGAGGAGGGGAGCGCTCGCTGGACCTGTCTATCAAGTGGAGGAGGGGGCGTGTTTATAGTCCGAGGATGCGGCGGCTACCAGCAAGTAACCGCCCAACTTGCTGGTAGTGAAGTAATTAGCATATTATAAAAGTACGATTTTTAAAGAAATTACAGCACAGAGAGAGGTAAGAGTGATATATATGGACTCAACTGACATTAGCAAACAGCTAATGTCCGAAACTGAAAATTGCTAAATGGGGGGTGACAGAAGCCCTTTAAGGCTACTTTCACACTCGCGTTTTGTGCGGATCCATCATGGACGGATTCGTTCAGATAATACAGCCATTTGTATCCGTTCAGAATGGATCAGTTTGTATTATCTTTAACATAGCCAAGACGGATCCGTCTTGAACACCATTGAAAGTCAATGGAGGACGGATTCCTTTTCTATTGTGCCTGATTGTGTCAGTGAAATCCTTTGGCTCAGTTTCATCAGACGGACACCGAAACGCTGCAAGCAGCGTTTTTGGTGTCCGTCTCTAAGGCGGAATGGAGACTGAACTGATGCAAACTGATGCATTCTGAGTGGATCCTTTTCCATTCAGAATGCAATAGAATAAAAACTGATCCGTTTTGGACCGCTTGTGAGAGCCCTGAATGGATCTCACAAACGGAAACCAAAACGGCAGTGTGAAAGTAGCCTAAGAATAGCACTTCTGCCTTGAGATGTTACCTCACTTTCTATGCCACCCCTTTATTGAAGTAAGATTTCAAAACTTTTTGCAACTTTTAAAAAGTCTCAGTTGATAAATTTTGCTTAAATCAGTTTCGGCAGGCTAACCATGCTCCCTTTCCCACCTGATTTTCAAAACGTCACAAAATGTTTGCTCAAATTCTGAATTGCAGGGCGCAATAAGTTCCCCACATTGTCTCACTCTGAAGGACCCACAACGTTCATGCATTATGTACACTGCCTATTCACTGCATTAAGAATTATAACCTGCAGCGATGCTGCAGGGGTAAAAACACTTGCTACTGGTTTTCCAACATACGACAGCTAAAGACTCTGTGTCATTATCTTATGGATTATTATTTTTTATTATTATTAGTTATTATGAAGCACCATTAACACCAAGGCACTGTACGTATAAAAGGGGGGTATGAATCCATAATATAAAACTAAGCAAGTACAATGCGCATTAACTTATTAACAGGCTGGCACCAAGGGGGTGAGGATCCTGCCCATGATCCCTTCTAACAAGAATGGATTTTCCGTAGCAGGCAATCCGTTAAAAGAGGCATGATACAACCATGGGAATAATTTTCTATGCAGACGTTTTACAACCAATAGAATAATCAGTCGATGTAGTAACATATACACTGCTCAAAAAAATAAAGGGAACACAAAAATAACACATCCTAGATCTGAATTAATTAAATATTCTTCTGAAATACTTTGTTCTTTACATAGTTGAATGTGCTGACAACAAAATCACACAAAAATAAAAAAATGGAAATCAAATTTTTTAACCCATGGAGGTCTGGATTTGGAGTCACACTCAAAATTAAAGTGGAAAAACACACTACAGGCAACTTTGATGTAATGTCCTTAAAACAAGTCAAAATGAGGCTCAGTAGTGTGTGTGGCCTCCACGTGCCTGTATGACCTCCCTACAACGCCTGTGCATGCTCCTGATGAGGTGGCGGACGGTCTCCTGAGGGATCTCCTCCCAGACCTGGACTAAAGCATCTGCCAACTCCTGGACAGTCTGTGGTGCAACGTGACGTTGGTGGATAGAGTGAGATATGATGTCCCAGATGTGCTCAATTGGATTCAGGTCTGGGGAACGGGCGGGCCAGTCCATAGCATCAATGACTTCGTCTTGCAGGAACTGCTGACACACTCCAGCCACATGAGGTCTAGCATTGTCTTGCATTAGGAGGAACCCAGGGCCTACCGCACCAGCATATGGTCTCACAAGGGGTCTGAGGATCTCATCTCGGTACCTAATGGCAGTCAGGCTACCTCTGGCGAGCACATGGAGGGCTGTGCGGCCCTCCAAAGAAATGCCACCCCACACCATTACTGACCCAATGCCAAACCAGTCATGCTGGAGGATGTTGCAGGCAGCAGAACGTTCTCCACGGCGTCTCCAGACTCTGTAACATCTGTCACATGTGCTCAGTGTGAACCTGCTTTCATCTGTGAAGAGCACAGGGCGCCAGTGGCGAATTTGCCAATCTTGGTGTTCTCTGGCAAATGCCAAACGTCCTGCATGGTGTTGGGCTGTAAGCCCAACCCCGACCTGTGGACGTCGGGCCCTCATATCACCCTCATGGAGTCTGTTTCTGACCGTTTGAGCAGACACATGCACATTTGTGGCCTGCTGGAGGTCCTTTTGCAGGGCTCTGGCAGTGCTCCTCCTGTTCCTCCTTGCACAAAGGCGGAGGTAGCGGTCCTGCTGCTGGGTTGTTGCCCTCCTACGGCCTCCTCCACGTCTCCTGATGTACTGGCCTGTCTCCTGGTAGCGCCTCCATGCTCTGGACACTACGCTGACAGACACAGCAAACCTTCTTGCCACAGCTCGCATTGATGTGCCATCCTGGATAAGCTGCACTACCTGAGCCACTTGTGTGGGTTGTAGACTCCGTCTCATGCTACCACTAGAGTGAAAGCACCGCCAGCATTCAAAAGTGACCAAAACATCAGCCAGGAAGCATAGGAACTGAGAAGTGGTCTGTGGTCACCACCTGCAGAACCACTCCTTTATTGGGGGTGTCTTGTTAATTGCCTATAATTTCCACCTGTTGTCTATCCCATTTGCACAAAAGCATGTGAAATTGATTGTCACTCAGTGTTGCTTCCTAAGTGGACAGTTTGATTTCACAGAAGTGTGATTGACTTGGAGTTACATTGTGTTGTTTAAGTGTTCCCTTTTTTTTGAGCAGTGTATATAATGATTCCTGTTAGCAAAGGACTTATCCATGTGTATAATTAAAATGAGATTTCTGTACAGCAGCTTTGCAGCACAGCTAAAACTACCATCTGTCTGTAATTTCTGACAATATTATCATTCATGTACTAGTGTTTTCATTAAAAAAACATCCTTTATTGTGGATTGAATATAGGGAGGATTACACTGGTCATAAATGATATTGGAGAAAGTGAAAAAACGGTGTACTGTATTATGACATGCATATATTGCCATCTAGTGGTAAAATTTTAAAAAACAATAATATTTTAATAGCCTTCAGACGAAGTTGAAGTTATTCTTATATGTTTGATGAAAAATTACAAGTGAACTGAAAGACTTTAGAAGACAAAAGATACGGGGGAAATTTAGCAATGGTTTTGCACCACTTTAATGATGTAAAATAGTTGCAGATTATGATGCAGTTTTATGCTGTCCTAAGGGCAGCATAAACTAGTGATAGATTTAGTGATAGATCCTCTTAGCAAAATGCTGGGTTACTCTCGTTAACCCCATCCCAACATCTGCTCTACATGTTCACCACTGCAGGTATGGAGTTCCCACAAAGCACTGTATATGTATGGCTATACCTCCCAACAGTCACGGATCCAGCAGGACAGATTTCGGTGGCTGTCCTGCGGTCCTGGGAGGGCCGAGGTATATCCTGCTCTCAATGGTGTCTGCATTCTTAGGATGCAGAGACAGTTGCTTGCATCGGTGAAGCAGGGAGTTGTCCACTTTCTTCTTCACCATTCAGCTCAACTGCTGGCGCTCGGCAGCAGGCACAATGAAGTCACACATCGCACTTCTAGGAGGAGGAGCATGCAGGCCTGGGAACCAGCGTGTCCAGTCCTCCTACACAGTCCAGCAAGTGTGATGTTTGACCACATTGTACCTGCATGGGGCGTGCTCAGATCATCCAAGGAACACCTTAGGTGAGTAGCTTTTTTTTTGTTTTTTTTTAATTAACGTAGCATTTCTGAAACAGGCTCTACTGTGAGGAGGCACAATGTGGGCATAACTTCTATGAGGGAGCACAATGTGGGCATAACTACTTTGAGGAAGAACAATGTGGGCATAACTACTTTGAGGAGGCACAATGTGGGCATAACTACAGTGAAAGAGGCACAATGTGGGCATAACTACTGTGAACGGGGCACAATGTAGATACAGTATATCTAGTGTGTGGGAGCAATAAGGGGACTGGGCGGGATTGGGCTTGTATAAACATGCATTGAGCAGAGTTAGAGGCATGGCTTAGTGTTAAAAAGTTTACCACTCTTTGTGACTTTCAAAAGTTGGGAGGCATTCCTGTATGGCGGAAAGATGGGGCAGACACATGAGCTGTGCTCACATGATCACTGCAAGGCCTGGTTGTGACTGTCAGCTAGAAACAGCTAGGCTCAGAGATAAATCCAATCCTGGCTGTTTAACCACTTAGATGTAACGATCAATGCTTGCTACTGGTGTTTTAATTCATGAGACTGTGTATTTTGTTTTTCTGGCTTCTTTTTGAAAGTGCAGCATGCTGTACCTCGTGTGTTTTATTTTTACAACAATTCCACCATAAAGATAAAAGAGCCAAACAAAAATGCAGTGGTCGTATGTAGACACAAAAAATAGATTATTTCGTAACTCAGTTTCACAAAGCCAGGTTCTTTTAAAAAGCTGGTCATCTGGTGATACATATACTGTATATCAGGGTATGTTCAGCCTAGAGGAAAAGTAGGGAAGGACACATCTACAATTTATTCTGGCTTGAGCCTCTAAAAGCTTAGAAAAATAGTTATGAGGAGTACTATATATGGGAGCATGGGAGGTCCATGTAAGCCCACCTGAGGCCTAACTACTATTCTTTAAATGCTTCCATTATCTACCTTCTGTCTGTTCCTGGTTTCTATTTACAAGGCACAACCAATCTATTCAGTCTTTATGCACTTGAGTGGCATAACTATTTCACATGTTCCTTTCTAGTTAAATTCAGTAGTTGAGTGAATAAGTGTACAGTCCACATTGTCAGAATATGCATTTAGATGATGGCACAGCTTCAGCAATTTTGACAGCTTCGTGTTATGTGGGTAAGACATATCCCGGTAAAATGCTTGGATCACTGCTGCCATCTAGCGGAAATAATGCATACAGCAAGGCACCTCTGAAAAGCAAAAAAATATATATATATTATATTTGGGCATGCTAGTTAAAAAACAAACCATTCCCTTAAATACGTGCAGATTTTTTTCTGTAGGATGTGTACAGGGGTTTTATTAAAGCATTCTCATTATATCAGAAAACTTTTAAAATGCATTATACTCTGAGGGCTCGTTCACACGACCGTGTGAAGCTCATGCCCATGCTGTGGACCGCAAATTGCGGTCTGCAATGCACGGGCACCGACTGTGAGTCGCATGGGGATCGTGGACCCATTCACTTGAATGGGTCTGTGATCCCTCCGTTTCGCAAAAAGATAGAGTATGTTCTATATTTTTGCGGAGGCACGGAACGGAACCCCAGGAAGCACTCCGTAGTGCTTCCGTAGTGTTCCGTTCCGCAGCATTCCGCATCTCTGGATTTGCGGACCCATTGAAGTGAATGGGTCCGCATCCGTGATGCGGAATTCACACGGAACGGTGCCCTGTGTATTGCGGATCCGCAAATGCGGTCTGCAATACGGCAACGGGCAGCACACGTTCGTGTGAACGAGCCCTTATACTGCGTTGTACTCACTACATGTACACTTAATTGTACACCTATTTGCAGCATGCTCTGGGTATGGCTTTTTTTCTGGCATTTTTTTGCCAGAAAGATGCACATACAAAATGTAACAAAATAACAATTGTACAAGCATCTAAAACCACTGAAAAAATAGTGTTGGTTTGAAAAAGGCCTTAAAGGGGTTTTCAATAATGTTTATATTGATTCAGTCCTTCTTCAGGATTGGCCATTAGTATCAGATTGGTAGGGATCTGAAACCACACATCCCCGCCAATCAGCTTTTCCTGAGTAGCTACGGTGCCGGAATAGGCGCTCGATCTACGCAGCTCCGTCTATTGCAGAACTGCTCTCATTGAAGTGAATGGGGGCAGTGCTGCAATTCCCCCTACACGGTGGAGGGAGCTGTTTTGATCCAGTGTCGAAGCTACTCATGAACAGATGATTGGAGGGGATGCAACTTTTCGGACTCCTGCCGATCTGACATTTATGGCTAATATTGAGGATAGGCCATTAATATAGAAATCCTGAAAATCCCCTTTAAGGCTGGATTCACAGGCTCAGATTAACTAATTTGCCTGTCTAAAAAGTAGTGCAACTTGCCACAATTTTGTGCAAATGGTGTTTGTACACTCAGTTCCGACTTGCTTGAAAAGAAGTGGGGCTTGGCTAGAAGAGGCAGTGTTTTATGAGAATAGTGGCAACGCCTAAAATGCAACATTTTGCTCAAAAACTGCTCATCAATTTTGGCGTAAAGTTCTGTATCAAAGTAATCCAACCAGTAGTTGGCAACTTGGCATCACCAATTTATCATTCAGCCTGAGCCACTGTAATAAATCATGTGTAGGTCTGGACATCCTGTTTAATTTTAGAACAAGAAAGCCTGGACCTGGAGCAGTATAATTTTAAGTACTATTTTATGTTTGTTAAATAAACGACATCGGATCCTACCAAGGACGTGCTTGTTTTCCAATTTTGTGCAGCAAACTCTCAGACTCCATGAAGCAAAGGAACAGCCACAGCAATGTGTAATTGCAGTGTTTGCGACTGAACCAGCTTGGAGAAAGAAAGAGGGACGCTTCTGCACCTAATAGCTGACTTACCTTGAGACATCTAGCACACTTTGAAAATGCTATCCAGCACTTTACACTCATGGAAGTCTTCCTGCAATTTTGCCTCAAAGCTTAACCCTTTCAGGACCTTGCCATATTTCACCTTAAAGGGGTTGTCTCATCATGGTCAACGGGGGCATATCGCTAAGATATGCCCCCATTGTCTTATAGGTACGGGTCCTACCGCTGGGACCCGTACCTATATCGAGAACGGAGCTCCGCAATTGAAGGATGGCGCACTGCGCATGTGCAGCCGCCCTCCGTTCATTTTCTTTGGGGCCAGCGAAAATAGCCGAGCACTGGCTTGGCTATTTCCGTCGGTACCCATAGAAATGAATGGGAGTGGGGGCAGCGCATGTGCTGTACGCTCCCATTCACTTCTATGGGGAGCCGACTTGGTGGTGGCCGGACCGGAGTCCTCCAGCCACCACCTTGCTGGGCTCAGTTCTCAATATAGGTGGGGGTCCTAGCGGGACCCGCACCTATAAGACAATGGGGGCATATCCTAGCGATATGCCCCCATTGTCCATGATGAGACAACCCTTTTAAAGACCATACAGATTTTTGGAAATTTGACATGTGTCACTTTATGTGGTAATAACTTTGGAATGCTTTTACTTATCCAAGCCATTCTGAGATTTTCTCGTGACACATTGTACTTCATGATAGTGGTAAATTTCAGTCAATGTTTTTATTTTAAAAAAAATCCCAAATGTACCAAAATATTGGAAAAATTCGCAACTTTCCAAATTTTCATTTCTCTGCTGTTAAAACAGATAGTGATACCTCATATAATACACTGAACAAAAATATAAACGTAACACTTTTGGTTTTGCTCCCATTTTGCATGAGCTGAACTCAAAGATCTGAAACATTTTCTACATACACAAAAGACACATTACTCTCAAATATTGTTCACAAATCTGTCTAAATCTGTGTTAGTGAGCACTTCTCCTTTGCCGAGAAAATCCATCCCACTTCACGGGTGTGGCATATCAAGGTGCTGATTAGACAGTATGAATATTGCACAGGTGTGCCTTAGACTGCACACAATAAAAGGCAACTCTGAAATGTGCAGTTTTATTACACAGCACAATGCCACAGATGTTGCAACGTTTGATGGAGCGTGCAATTGGCATGCTGACTGCAGGAATGTCTACCAGAGCTGTTGCCCATGCAATGAATGTTCATTTCTCTATCATAAACCATCTCCATAGGTGTTTCAAAGAGATGGCAGTACATCCAACCGGCCTCACGACCGCAGACCACGTGTATCCACACCAGCCCAGGACCTCCACATCCAGCATGTTCACCTCCATGATTGTCTGAGACTAGCCACCCGGACAGCTACAGCAATACAGCATATACGACAGGGTGTTCCAGTTCTTGCCAATATTCTGCAACTTCGCACAGCTATTGAAGAGGAGTGAACCAACATTCCACAAGCCACAATCAACAACCTGATCAACTCTATGCGACGGAGATGCGTTGCACTGCGTGAGGCAAATGGTGGCCACACCAGATACTGACTGGTTTTCTGACTCCCCCCAGTAAGGCAAAACTGTGCACATTTCAGAGTGGCCTTTTATTGTGGGCAGTCTAAGGCACACCTGTGCAATATTCATGCTGTCTAATCAGCACCTTGATATGCCACACCTGTGAGGTGGGATGGATTATTTCGGCAAAGGAGAAGTGCTCACTAATCTAACTGAAGAATAATAGAACCCTTAAAATATATACTTTTATTGGTATACTTAAAACGACCCTTATAGGTCAACCCTAAAAAAAAGAAAAACCATGGGTCTAGAAGCAGGTGTAAGGGAAGATATAACCATGGGAGGAAAGATTCTTTCCCTACAATGGTCCTAGACAGTGGCGTTGCTAGGGCTGGTGTCACCCAGTGCGGTAGAAAATGGTGTCACCCCTCCCCGAAGCAATTTTTTTTGCCATATATGGGGGCTATGGTGGTGCTACTGCCAAAACAATGGTGCTTATAGAACAGACTCCACAGTGTAGCGGTATACTGTATATCGTGGGGCACAGTGTAGCGGTATACTGTATATTGTGTGGCACAGTGTAGAGGTATACTGTATATTGTGTGGCACAGTGTAGCGGTATACTGTATATTGTGTGGCACAGTGTAGCGGTATACTGTATATTGTGGGGCACAGTGTAGCGGTATACTGTATATTGTGGGGCACAGTGTAGAGGTATACTGTATATCGTGGGGCACAGTGTAGCGGTATACTGTATATTGTGTGGCACAGTGTAGAGGTATACTGTATATTGTGTGGCACAGTGTAGCGGTATACTGTATATTGTGTGGCACAGTGTAGCGGTATACTGTATATCGTGGGGCACAGTGTAGAGGTATACTGTATATTGTGTGGCACAATGTAGAGGTATACTGTATATTGTGTGGCACAGTGTAGAGGTATACTGTATATTGTGTGGCACAGTGTAGAGGTATACTGTATATTGTGTGGCACAGTGTAGAGGTATACTGTATATTGTGTGGCACAGTGTAGCGGTATACTGTATATTGTGTGGTACATTGTAGAGGTATACTGTATATTGTGGGGCACAGTATATGCTATATGTGTATAACAAACATATTTCACATAAAAACGTAGTTACTTGGCTCGGCCCTTGGGATCTCGGACGCCACTTCCACACTTTGGTCGGGGGCTCGGCGGAGCTGATGTTGTGTTTTATCCTAATGAGAAAGATTTCATAATAAGGATTTGTAGAAAGGGCAGAGGGATATCAGAGCAGGGAGAGGCTGGTGCTGCTACTAGGGGGTCATACCATGTGGGAGTAATAAAGCCCACCATAATGCCCCCTCCCCCCCCTAGTAGAAATAATTCTCCTTTTAATGTGACAGTGCAAAAAATACCCCCTTGTAATGCCCCCAGTTGAGCTAATGTCCCCATAGTGCCCCCATAATGTCCCAGTATAAAATACCCCTATATAGTGCCCCCAGTGAATTCCCCCATAGTGCTCCTCTCCCCCCTTCCTGCTAGTGCCCCCCATAATGTACCAGTATAAAATGCCCCAGTAGATGCCCTCAGTGTCCGGCCTCTGATAGGCTGCCGGCCTAGTGTCCCCCATAATGCCCCCCAATAATGTGCCAGTAAGTGTCCCCTTAGATGCCCCCCCATCATGTGCCAGTATCAAATGCCTCTCTCCTCCCCCCCCCACATGTCCCAGTATCATAGTGTCATCTCCCATCCCCCCAATGTGCCAGTATGAAGTGCCTCTCTCCTCCCCCCCCCCACATGTCCCAGTATCATAGGGCCATCTACCCCCCCAATGTGCCAGTATGAAGTGCCTCTCTCCTCCCCCCCACATGTCCCAGTATCATAGTGCCATGCCATCTCCCCCCCAAAAAAGTGCCAGTATCAAGTGCCTCCCCCCCATGTCCCAGTATCATAGTGCCATTCCATCTCCCCCCCCAAAAGTGCCAGTATCAAGTGCCTCTCCCCCCCCATGTCCCAGTATCATAGTGCCATTCCATCTCCCCCCCCATGTGCCAGTATCAGGTGCCAACCCCCCTCCCCCCATGTGCCAGTATCAAGTGCCTCCCGCTCCCCCCATGGCAGTAACAGTC